>NW_009200913.1:0-14695 GCF_000690835.1 Fulmarus glacialis | reverse complement strand
TTCCAGCCACTCTTCTCCAAGCCTGTAGCTTTTTCCTACATCACACCGCCACATATTTTTTCATTGGGTTCTTTGTGTTATAAGAGACGACAGCAGAGTGCCTCTTCTGAGGATCTTGTACTTTCATGCAAAGTAGAACATATTCTGGGTAGGCTGTGAAGTGTGGGATACTGACAGGAAGCTTTGTGAAACTTCTTTTAATGACAATGAAACCGAAAGTTTTTCTAGGTATTTAACTGTGTATCAATTAAATTGATATTTATGAAGATTTATTGCAGTAATTTATAGAAATATGTTCCCTGAGCTTTGGTTAGATATTTATATATAGTATTAATGGGGTTTTTATATTTGTTATATGCATATATATTACAAATCTGAGAATACAGAGATATTGGATGAGGTAACAGTCTGTTTCGAAAGAAAATCAAATACACAGATACACATATATCCTA
Organism: Fulmarus glacialis; assembly: GCF_000690835.1. NCBI lineage: Eukaryota > Metazoa > Chordata > Aves > Procellariiformes > Procellariidae > Fulmarus > Fulmarus glacialis. Next base: position 14,243 of record NW_009200913.1, on the reverse strand, counting down.
AGTAAGTTGGATATTAACCTAATATAGCACATATTAACACAGCTGATCAACAAGCAAACTAGTTCCTAATTCCTAAGTTGTTCTAGTCTGTGACAAAGTTACAGGAACAACAGCAACTTTTGGATCTGTTATGCTTCATGTTCATATAGTAGACTCTCCTAGGGTATACACAAAGCCTCCTTTGAGACCCTGAAAATCTGAAAAGAATTGCAGCCTGAATGCCTTCAACATGCCAGGAATAAATGGGGTCTTCCTCTCCCCTACCTTCAGCTGCCCTAAACTTAGTCACTGAGGCTTAACTAGGATTCATGTCTACCAACTGAAGAAAAATAGGCACTTCATGTGGAAACTTTTCGCACATATTCAAAAATTGCCTTAGGATGGAAGAATCACTCTTTGGAGATGCCTCTCTCTTCACTGACTCTAGAGGAAAAGACTTGTTCAGGCTAAAGGACTAACTGTGAGATTCCTAAAGATGGGTGAAATTAATCCCTTCCTCAGAGACAAACTTTCCACTCTGTCTGTGCTCAGCTTGACTTAGATTTAAGCTGGTGGCTTTAAGGAGTCTCAGCCATCCTAAGCTAAAGTTTGATCCAGTACTAGGTGCAAGCTAGACATTCAAGAACATGTTTGGGTTGAAAATGAGTTCCCACAGGAGTGTTCCAGCGAAAGCAAAGGTGCACAGAAATTGCACATATCTCCCCATGCCAAGGGGTGGAAGGGAGCTCATTCAGAGATATCACAAAGGTAATTTTCAGATAGCTGTTAAAGTTATTTTCCAGCAGACATTATAGTTAATATCCTATCTTTTCTTTTTGCGTAAGTTAAATGTCCATTTTTGCATTTTTTATTTTAAATGTTTTTTATTATGAACAAAAATGCAAAACAGAAAAATAGCCTCTCACATCATCTCTCCACGCCTCTCAGTGTCCTGTGGTATTAATGGAGAGCAGAGAAATGTTCTGCACCAAAGATCTGTCATTTTTATCGAATTTCATTTCAAGACTGGAGGGCAGCAGAGCAGTGGGTAGATATAATGACCTTCCATATCACTTTTTCTTCTCTCTGGGCACTAAAATTTATTTCCTTTAGCTTGGCATGTCAAGCTCCAGAACTAGGCTAGAAAGAGTAGATGAGAGCAATAAGACTTAGGGCACCTGATGTGGCAGCCTACAGAAACTGTGATAAAACAGTTCTAACCAAGGAATATTTGGACACCACAGAATAAAAACCTGTTTACATTGAGGGGCATATAATCATGTCTTTGGAAAGATACTTCTGTATTTAATGAAGGGCTGCCCTCATGTTGATGAAGAGCTATAGAACTGCACAAATGCAATGATGTTAAATCACAGTATCTTATTAGCAAACCCATGTCCATAAGGTGATTTCTATAAAGTGGCTTCATTTAGCCATGAAGAACTCACTGCCATGACCAACATCAATTTTAGGTTCTGTGTTCAGATTATTTGCCAGTGCCAGCTCCAAGGCATGGAGCTCTCCCACCTTCATTTCTCTCCTGTTGCTGGTGCTTAAAAGTTGTCATTCTGCCAAAGAGCAGACCCAAAGCCAGGGGGTTGTGCACACTGCAGGACATGGACAGAGGATTCTCAGCCCCCTAAAATATTTCTTCTTCTGTACTGAACCCTTATGATTGCTTTCCTTACCACTTTCACCATTTGTCAGTCATATTTTTGATCTGAATTTTCTGATGTAAAGATTGAGCCTTTGTATAACCTACCCTTTATCTTCTGTGTGAATTGACTGTATAGCACCTAGACGTTTGGGTTACAATCCCTGCCAGCAAGGTCCATGGTTCCCTGGCATGCAAACGACACATAGTGGCCTCAAAAATTGCTGCTGAAATGAGAAGTAGAACAGGTTCCATCCTATTATCTTCACTCAGGCTTCATCAATCAAAAACTTTCCCTGAGTAGCTCCCAGGTGTAATTGCAATGGCTTTTCTGTGCTGAGCTGGAAGCCAGCAAAGCTTCCTAACCATTGCTGGCTAGGAAATACGATAAACCTTTTTATCCATGAATAGCATGGTCAAGGGATAAACATGTTCCTATTCTGTAGCAGAATCTGGTTTTCCTTTAGTTTTAGGTGGTGTAAATCAAAATGCTTCCACTAAAACTGAAAATTAAAGCCAATGCGTAAGTGAATACGTGTTCTGAAGTTTTTATTATCTGTCAGGCACGAATATAGTACTGCTAAGACAGGGTTATAATTCAAGATGTTTAGAGAAGCTGTAACAAATGACTGAAAAATGTTTAAATAAGTGTATTGGATACTGATGTCCAGATAATAATCTTTGGCCGCCTTATTCCCAGAAAGTATGCAAAAGGCATTTACACACCTACAGGAAGGGTGTCTTGTCCCTGCGTCCTCCCACTGCAGATAACTATAGTTCAAAGAGCAGGTTTTTTTATAGAGTCAGATCTTAATTACTTCTGGCCAAATCTTTTTGATTGGACCTTGTTCCACCTACCTAAGAATTTTCCACAAAAAAAACTTGTATTGGAGGCAAGTTTTATTATAATTTCTTGAAATGTAGCTAAGAGGTCTGAGGGAATAAATAGTTTACCGGGAGGAATCCAGCCTCTGTTTTCACTGCAAGCCATGAGACAGCAACTCCCTGCTACCATTTTTTACAGTCAAGACCTCACTTTTGCCAGACAAAAAATGCTCTTACCCAGGTTAGACCCTGAACTCTCTGCATTGCTCAGTTGAGTTGCAAACCAGGAAAGAGGCAGATACATGGAGCTAATAATTTCTCCATTAGTTCCCTACTCTGAAAATTGCTTTGATTAATTAAAACCCCCTCAAGTGTACATGGAAATGCCAGTGCACACAGTGTGAGTCAGATGGGCAGCATTGTGGCAGTTATTGAAAGCTGGAGCATGAAATGTTCCTAATGCAGGACCAGCATTCAGCCAGGGCTCTGGAGCTCAGCAGGCAATACTTTGCAGATCTGTTAGGGTCACTGAACCACTCTCACTTTGTACCTGATTTCTGGAAAGATATTCTGGTATTTTGGTCTATTCACATTTCTGAAGGGATGGAGAACAAAACTGGACTCCTCATTCATATGCATGCCTATAAATTCCCAGGGCTGTAGCAAAAGGAGTGTGAAGATGTCATGGCAAGCAAGGATGGATACGCCAGGCTGAGGGACATTAAGGTGATATTGAGCCAGTATTTCTCTCTGCACTGTCAATTCCCTCAGACAACATAAAATTACTTCTTCCAGAGTAGATTGGATCAGCTGTCCTCTCTCTTCGGCCTCTCCTGAACATTTCTATTTGCACTCCCTGTGGACACACAAGTCAAAATAGATCATCACAAGTTTGCAAGCTAGATGGTAGGAAGATTGTCCCATGTCTGTGCTAAATGCACTAAGAACAGAACTGAAAAGATACCTGTTTGAAAGTATTATCCGTAAGCCAAGCAAGAGATTTCTGTATACTTCTGGGTGAAGACTTAAGGGCAGAATATCAAACTAGAGGGAAACTAACAATTTTGGAGAATTGTGCTTCTAATCTGATTCTGGGGAATTATAGTTTGATACTACTTTGTCTTTTTATCCTCGCGAGGGCCTTTTTTCCCTTGCCACACTGAGGTCTTTCTACCATTCACATTAGCGGCTTTACATGAGCCTTCGTAATTGTTTCGTATAAAATACGTTGATTTCTATCATCCTGTTTAATGATGTGCTACATTGTTTATAAGATAATGCAATGAACCCACTTTGAACTCATTCTATTATCCCGTAAGTAATGCAATAAACTGCTTAACAGGGCAATCAAATCAAGTGATTTCAGGTTAATGTTATTAGACATTGTTCAAGAACATGCAACTTTTGTTTTGAGGATTGGCTTATCCTCTTAAATATTGGAAAATGTACTTTGCTAATGTTTTTGTTTGTATTCCCTAGGGTATTAATCACACTATTCATTGCTGAGGACCAGAAATATTATAGCAGCTTTCCAAACAGAGGAGAGAGTTAGCGTAGCCTCTAGTAACTTGTGACAAAGCAATGGATTTAATAACCTTGGAGAACTCCCCAGGGTATTATGCAGCAGTGTTCGATGCTTAGAAAAAAAAGACATTTCATTATATACAGACAGTAGAAAATCAAATACATGAAAGAAACATAAAGGTTAAATACATTATGCTGTTGAAAAAAAAGCAGGCTGCTCAACCTACATATCATACCTGATTTGAATTTTTGAAAGGGATCTTAATGAATATTTTTAGACAGCACCACTTTTTTCCTTATACCTTTTTTTGGTCCACCCAAAAATGTAATTCAAATATTCTGCACCATGTAGAATTTCATTAGGAACAGTTCCAGTGAAATTAAATCTCTATTGTGCATCTTGAGTCTGCTCTAATGATTACTGCTCCACTGAGTATGTAATTTAAAGTCTCTTGTTAATAGATGAGGTGCTGAACACCAACAGCTAGCTCTTCCAAACTTCACAGTTGAAGAGCTATCTTGCTTACAGCCGGAGAAATCTACTTCTAATTGGACTTCCATGGAACAATACTGACATCTAACAGCTGCTGGAATAATCCCAATTGAATATTACTCCATCATTTCAAAAGGGGTCTATTAGCTGATATTTCTCTTTTTTAAGGTTCTCAGTAAGAGTTATGTATTCCAAAATTAAGAGCAACTGTGGAGTTCTTACCTGGATTCAGATTTTCAAAAGATGGCTAAAAAAGACACTTTTTAGAGGGGTAAGCAAACAGGTAAAAGAAACAATGGTTAAATCCATTATGCTGTTAAAACAAATGACCTTGCAGCTCTTCTGAATTAAAAGAAATAAAAAACAAATGCTGAGAAAATAATGAATATTGGAATTGCTCATTTTGAAACATTTTATTATTAAATATGGATATATTTATTTTTGTAGTGAGTAAAATATTATCTCAAAGGAGGTGTTTTGCTGTACCCAAAATACTACATTTATATGTTTACATTTTGGTTCACCATTAAACATGAAACCAGTTGCTTGCTGAACTCTAATGTTAAAGTCAATTTTTTTAAAGAGTCTCTTCCTCCCTATATAGAGAGCTGTGACTTCATAGAATCACAAAATCACAGAATCACTGAATGGTTGAGGTTGGAAGAGACCTCTGGAGTTCATCTCATTCCACCCCACTGTTCAAGCAGGGCCACCTAGAGCCAGGCTGCCCAGGACCATGTCCAGATGGCTTCTGAATATCTCCAATGATGGAGAGTCCACAACCTCCCTGGGTAACTTGTGCCAGTGCTTGGTCACCCTCATAGTAAAGAAGTGTTTCCTGATGTTCAGAGGGAACCTCCTGTGTTTCAATTTGTGCCCATTGTCTCTGGTCCTGGCACTGGGCAGCACTGAAAAGAACCTGACTCTGTTCTCTTTGCACCTTCCCTTCAGGTATTTATAGACATCAGTAAGATCCCCCTGAGCTTTCTTTTCTCCAGGCTAAACAGTCCCAGCTCTCTCAGCCTTCCCTCATAGGAGAGATGCTCCAGTCCCTCAGTCATGTTGGTGGCCCTTTGTTGGACTCTCTCCAGTATGTCCATGTCTGTCTTGTACTGCGGAATCCAGAACTGGACACAGTACTCCAGGTGTGGCAGCCTCACCAATGCTGAGTAGAGGGGAAAGCTCACTTCCCTCCATTTGCTGGCAATATTTTGCCTAATGCAGCCTCGGATACCATTAGTCTTCTTTGCAGCAAGGGCCCATTGCTGCCTCCTGTTCAACGTGGTGTCCACCAGAACCCCTGGGTCATTTTCTGCCAAGCTGCTTTTCAGCTGGGTGGGCCCCAGCATATACTGGTGCCTGGAGTTGTTCCTCCCCAGATGCAGGACTTTGCACTTCTCCCTGTTGAACTTCATGAGTTTCCTGTCAGACCATTTCTCCAGCCTGTCAAGGTCCTTCTGGATGGCAGCACAACCTTCTGGGTGTATTTGTCACTCCTCTCAGTTTTTTGTGGTCAACAAACCTGCTGAGGATACAGTCTGACCCATCATCCAGATCGTTAATGAAGATGTTAAATGGGACTGGACGCAGTATTGACCCCTTGGGTACACTGCTAGTTTTTGGCCTCCAACTAGACTTTCTGCCATTGATCACCACCCTCTGGGCCAGGCCATTCATCCAGTTTTCAATCCATCTCACTGTCTGTTCAACCAGCCCATACATGAACACCTTGTCTAAGAGGATCTTATGGGAGACAGTATCAAAGGCCTTACTGAAGTCCAGGTAGAGAATATCCACTGCCCTCCCCTCATCTACCAGGCCAGTCATTTTATCGTACAGGTTTATCAAGTTGGTCAAGCATGACTTCGCCGTGGTGAATCCATGCTGACTATTCCTATGATTTTCTTGTCCTTCATGTGCTTGGAAATAGTTTTCCAGCCATTACTTTCCCAGGGATTGAGGTGACACTGACCAGCCTATTGTTCCCTGGGTCTTTCTTCTTGCCCTTCTTGAAGATATGAGTGACATGCTTTCCTCTAGTCTTCAGGCACTTCTCCCAGTGATCAAAGACTATCGAGAGTGGCCTTGCAATGACCTCTGCTCCCTCAGCACTCTTGGGTGCATCCTATCAGGGCCCATGAACTTATGTATGTCCAAGTCGCTTAAGTGTTCCCTGACCTGGTTCTTTTCCACTGAGTATTTTCCTTGCTCCAGCCTTTCCCTCTGGTCTTTGGGACCTGGGATTCCTGAAGTCCGGTCTTGCTAGTAATGACTGAGGCAAAGAAGGTAGTCAGCCTTTTCCATGTCCTGTGTAACCAGGTTCCCCATCTTGTTGAGCAACGGGCCCACATTTTCCCTAGTCTTCCTTTTGTCAGCTATGTAATTATATAAGGTCTTCTTATTGTCTTTGACATCCCCGGCTAGATTCAATTCCAGATGGGCTTTAGCTTTCCTAAGTTTGTCCCTGGATGCTCAGACAATGTTTCTGTATTCCTTCCAGGTTATCTATCCTTGCTTCCACTCTCTGTATGCTTCCACCCTCTATATGCTTCCAGAACTTCATGTTGAGCTCTATTGAAATTCCATCCCATAATCTTCTAAAAAGGTGGCCTGATTTTTCAGCAGTGCTGAGCACTCAACATCTTCTACTGAAACGAGGGTGATGCAGCACTTTTGAAAAAAACTAAAATCATTGTTTAGTCACTATAGAGGAATTTAGGAACCCAAATTTTTCTTCTCTGATTTTTTTTACATAATCTTAAAGGTGAATTTCATTAAATCCCAATGACCACTTTTCCCATACCAGTTAAACCCTCACTGCTTTTGAGTACTAGTACAACCATAGCTGCTGGAAGTATTTTTGTCAGTGTGTATTTATTGTGATTTCTACTTTTATTTCAGTATGCAAATTGTTTGTAAAAAATTCCTCACTTCCACATGTCTGATCACTTCTTCATAAGTCTTTGCTATATGGTTCACATAAATACCTTTCAACCTGTTGCATGGATATTTCATGAACAGCAAGAATACATCACATTTATACACATTTTTAACGTGTTCAAAGCACTGAACAGACATTAATTAAGTAGGACAGAATTTTCAAAAATGTCTAAAGGAATTAAATCCCTGGCTCCCCTTGAAATCAACTGGCGTAAGTAGTTAAACTCCTTGTGGGAATGTGGAAATCTCATTTGCAATCGTAACAAGGCCTCAGTGATGGTAACTAGCACTCACCCTTTTAGATACAAACTGCTTGAAATACACAGTTAAGTAAATGCCCCAAGATCACAGATTCAGTAAGCGGCACTGTTAGCAGTTGAGCTTGAAAGGCTTCTCTCTAGCTGTAAGCATGAGAGCCAGATTACATGTGCTGCTTGAGCAGGTGATCTCATGCCCGTTGAAAGAGGGAGGAAAGGTATTTGCCAAGGCTGAGGTGAACCTTAGTTGCATGCTCTGAACTACTTCTGTCCTCAGAAGAAGATGAAGGGGAGGCAATGTTTAGTGATCATGTGAATTTCTAGACCTTATTTCAGAAAAAGACATCTCATACAAACAGTGACTGAAATAAAAAGAAAATTGAGGCTAGTCAAACAGGTTAAAAATTCAACACAAAGCAAAGCATGTCAGGTTCACCCAACAACATAGTGTATTTTTCATTTGCTTTTGTTTAGCATTGCTGCTGAACAATCTGAAAAACATTTTTTGACTCAGCTGTACATAGTATTTCCCCACACAAATTCTTCATTTCACCAAACCTGAAAAACGTTATTTCACTCTGCTTTATTTGACATTAATCTGAGCTACTTCAGTAGGGCTGACTTTATTATTAAAGATTGTTTAAAAACTACAGCTCCTTTGTAATATAGGGACTACATGCTAGTGAATCCAATCTAAGTTTCTTTTTCCTCCATCTATTCTTCTTTTTTGAGATGTCTGTCTCTAGCATAATTAACTAGCTAGTTCTAAAATGTAATTTATATCACTCAAATGGGTCTGAATTACATTGTACTTAGAGAGGCAAAGTGAAACGGGAAATGCAAATTTGAGTTCATGTAAGTTTTTTAAAAGTGAACACTAATCCTTCAGGGACTCTGGATTTGACAAAAAATTATATGAATTATGTATGCTCAGAAAAAGCAATGCTGATAAGGAACCCAACCCAGGTCTCGAGTGTGCGAACAGTATAAGCCTGATTTTTATTTATTCTCTCACTCCATTTCAGACAGGGATGGAGGGAAAACTGGAGAGGGTGACTTTTTGAGCACCTTTTTGCTCTCTACATTTCATATGAGAGATTCACATGAAAGCAGCATCTTTCCAGCTATCATTTCCATAACATCTTTTCTGATTCTTCACTGCCTCTTAGTGAATCTCTGATCTTGGGGCATTTACTTAACTGTGCATTCCATGCACCAAGATTAGTTATAGAAGGACCTCACATGGCCAAGGTCCCGGTCAGCCCCCCACGTTGGAGTCGTATCCTCTGGACATCTCTCATGAGATATGCATGACAGAGACCATCTTCATCCAGAGCTTGGCATCCAGGGTTTACCGCTCCGTTTTAAGACTCTTATGAGTTATAAAAATGGCCTTTGTGCAGTTAAAGGTGAGGTTCAACCACACTAATGTCATTATAAACAGAAGGAAATGACTGCAAGTTATGTTAGATCAGTATTTCCAGAAGCTGCTACAGACAATCAACAAGGCACTAAAAAGACTCCTGTTGGGATTCTGGTCAAAATTTTCATCCCTCTATATTCAAGAAACTGGAAGAGAAGTCAAGACACTCAGAAAGAACCTAACTGCAAGATAAAAACAGCTTATCTTGTTCAGCATGGAAAAATAAAATCTTAGAGCGTTTTCATGGCTTTCCTTCCATAAATAAATCAGGAAAGAAGCAAAGAACTTTTTATGCCAAATGGAAGTTGTTCACCTGACTGGAACCAACTTTTGCCAAAAATTGTGAAGACGTGTAGCATGAAGAATTTATGAGGAACCTTTCAAAAGAAGATGTGAAAGCAAAAGCTCATTCTCCACCAGTTTGTGAAAAGGAATATTTGACATGGTAGCCTGTGATACCAGGAAATGAGAGAAGATGACCCAGAAGATCTATTCTCGTCTGTTACTCTACTCTTATGGTCAAAAAATAAAATTAAGAGAGTTGTAAGGCACCTTTCCTTGCTTTTATTTTTTTTAGGAAAGTAACTGAGTGTATCATTTGGGGTTGTTCCTTCCTAAATCTACAAAGCATACTGTATTTACATGCTTTGAAAGTCAAAGGCTTTTTGCTGTGACATAAAATAGGAACATCTCACAAATTGTTAGTGCTGAGATTTGCATATATCATTACCATACTTCCTAATTATTTCTGGATCTATTTGCGTAACGAAAAATGGAATAGTTTTTTCTCAATAACAGTAAATATAAAAATGTGCCTGTCACTCCTCCACAGGGAAGGAAATTTAATTGTTTTGTTCCAAACCCTAAAAGTTGAAATTCTAGAAATAGCTAAATAAAAAAATAGGATGAAGAACTAAACAAGATCAGAATATAACATGGAACCTCTTCAGGGACATCCAGGATTTATACTGGGGTAAATTTATCATTACCAATACTTTTACCTCTAATTTACCAACAGATAAATGAAAAAGAGTAGAGACCTTTATCTTTTCAAGTGAAATGTCTAAATGGCTAAATAAACATCTTGGTGATCTCTCAAGAAAGTAGATGCTTCTGTTCCATTTGCTTTTGTTTTACTACTAATGGGACATGTCTGAGCTGAAAAGGTTGTGAAGATTTGTGCATTGTAGTGACACTTTAACCTAGCCTCGCTTAGACATTTTATTGATCACATATCTGTCTTGTTTAAACGCCATCAGCCAGAACATCAGACCCACTCCCAGGTTTTAATGGCAGGAAATTAATTTGTTGGTGTTTGGTAGAAATTAGATACATTGAGGCAGAAACCAGAATATCAAATATCAATTATATAAATTATATAAAACCTACAGACACATTTGAATTTTTTTGGCACTCAGCACCTAAAAATCTAGGATGGATAGATTCATGCTTGTGGTACCATGGTGGGAGCCACAGACCGTGAGTTCAGTCCTCAGCCCAGGCAGAGGATTTTTACATGATACTGAGCAAATCACTCCAGAATAGTTAAGATTCACAACACACTGTCATGCTATGTGTAGCTGAGCCATCTCTGAGCAAGCTCATGTATCCAGACCAATGCCATACAAAGGCAGTACCCTGAGTGTGAAAGCAGAACAGAAGCGACAGTACACTTCAACTAGTTACTCTGATCACTCAGTGAAGCTGTGTAGCCCAAGTGGACTGCTTTACTAATATGACTATACACCTTCCAAATTTTGGAGCTAAGGACAAAGCATGCCATGCTGCAGAGATGGAGGTCCTTATGGTTTTGTGATTTGCCATGAGCTTCCTTCCTTCACAGGAAGGTTTTGCAGGTAAATGTCCGTAAGGTGTGCAACGATCGAGTAACATGATGTAAGAAGATAAATTAAATGAACAGAAGTGCTGGACTACAGGACCTTGGAAACCCACACAAGTCTCTAAATATAAGCTACTGCCCATTATCACCTGTCTTTCATTATCACCTGGACTGCAAATTGCTTCCTCCTCAAAACAAAATGGTTGACAAATTACCTGATTGTCCATATGGCTATAGCTGATGAGAGGTTTTTCCCCTCATTATGATGTGTCATAGACCAGCTAGGAAAGAAGGAGGAGAGAGCTGCTTGGATGAGAAGGATATTTATTAGACCTGCATAACCAAATGATTCAGAAAACTCTTAATTTACAAAGCTGCAAACAAAATAGTGGAAAGGATGGTCAATATTCAGCTAAGGAAAGGCATCAGGAATGTTAACAGATATATCTCAGCTACACAATAGAAAGGATCAGAATGAACCCCAGAGAGGTTAAGCAATTGATAAAAATAGCTCTGGTAATAGCAGCAAGAGAGTTTCCATTTATTGGTACAAACACTTTGGGTATACAGTTAAAAGACTTTTACAGCCTGGTGTTTGCCATCAGGGAAAGCACACACCCAGGAGCAGTTATATTTTTATGTTTCTGTTTCAGGATTTAGAAGAGTTGTATGCAAATCTGAAACACAACATATCTCGGCCTTCTCTGTGTGTCACTTTTTCTTCTTGTTTTGATTGAATTCTGGTCACAGTAAATGCATTCCAGTTATTTACATATTTTCTTCTTTCCCTGTCCTGTGTCCTTGAAAATGTTAATTCATACATAGAGAAAGACTGCATGATGAAAGAATACAAAATAAATAGGTTTTGCATCATTCTAAAAGCTAAATAAACAGTAGCAAATAAGACAGGATTAGGACACGGCTTAAACGTTGACCTGGGATCATCCCTAAATCTTAAATGTCAGGGTACTTCTAGCATTTTTTTGACTTAAGCTACCCACCACTCCACCAGACAATACAGAGGAGTGGTCAGGGACTAGCCAAGGGACCATTCCCAACTGGCAGTTTTGTGAAGACCACCCTGTTTTGGAGAGGAAGAGATTCAGCTATATGGAAACAAATCAGGCCAAGGGAGTTGACTGGAGGGTCAGAGCATGGTCTGGTCTCTGGCTGCTACTACACACATAGCCATAGAGCCTAATGCACTGCTGTTACAGACCCGCAGGTTCTCTTGCCTCAAATGGATGACAGACAGTAGGTGATTCTGGATCTATAGGACCCACAAAAATTAAAGCTTCTCAGGTTATCTTTGTTCTTCTATGGTATTAATAGATTTCCCATTAACTTAGTCTTAGAGGATGACCAGAGAGTGGTGAACACAACATTCATGCCCTGATTACATATTCAGACGTGATCCTAGAGGGCAATAGTCATGAAAAAGAAGGTCCAGTAAGGAAGAAGAATGACACATTATGGAGGTGCCTATATCTCTTCATTAGCTACAGAAGGAGCCTAGAGCCTAGTTTAGTCTAAATGGACTAATATTTATATGTTAAAAGTGAGATGAGATGAATCTCATATCACTTTGATGTGCATACTTAGGCTTATTCTTCACTGGAAAGCAGTCATTAGTCCACGAATAATTCCGTAAGAAATCTGGATTTATCAACGTTTTTAAACAGACAAGAGAATGTGTAGAAAAAGAGAAGAAAAAAAAAAAGTGAAGTGATTAAACTATTAGCTTGTTCTCTATGGAAACCAAAAGTGTTCTTGCTGTCAGAGACTCAGAGAGTGATGTTACACCTGTGCAATACTCCAGATTAAGGAAAGCTGTAGAAGTTTCATTAAATTTCTCTTCTCAGTTCTGTAAAAAAAGGTGTATTTAAAAGATCTAAGGGGCTGTAGTCAGACTGTACCATATTGTGATTTCTTTAGGTCTTCTAGCTAAGCAGAGACAAGAAACAAGAGTACAAACAAATAGAGAAAAATAACACAAGGAAAGAAAGTGTAGTAGGAAAGTAAGAAGTATATTTAAAAAGGAGGGGGGGGGGCAGAATAAAACAGAAAACCTGAATAATCGAGCCTCAGAACCAGACGTGATAGACACAGAAATCATTCTACCAATTAAAAAATAATTAGATTCTCCATGCATTTGCTTTTCCTGAGACAAATGTTGCTGGTTTAGTGCAAAGCCTCCTGATAAACAGAAATAACAATAATTATTACAAGCAATAATAACAATAAATATATAAGTAATAGTATTACCATTCTTATCTGTTGAGGATTATTCTATTTGTGTATACAAAAGAAAAAAGTCAGAGGAAAAAATAACATTAAAATAGTGAATCTACTGAAAATCCATAATGTGAGAGAACGTTAATATTTTCTAATACATTGCTATACCTAAAACACCAGTACACCTATTACATGTAATTAAACACCATTTTGTGTTCCTAAAGACCTATAAAAACCCTATAGATTCTTAAATGAAATTCCTTTGAGACAGGTTGTGGACAGTTAAAAATAATTTTTAAAAATATAACACCTATTTTTTACTTTTAAATGCATTTCTACCATGAGGGAACACATTCGTTTGAAATGTCTCTTGCATGTACAAATCAATAGAAGAGTCCCAGAGTGCAACCTTCACCTCGTATAAGTTGCTATGTACAAAAATCCCAGTTTATATCAGCCAAGGAATGGTTTGGTTTTAATTAGCAAAGAAAATGTTGACATTTTATTTAAAGCATAACTGCTCTCTTTGGAATTCTTTTGTCCAGACAAGCCAGCTTGGAGCATCATAATATGCTTTCTCATGAAATTTTTAATACTTCATGCTTTCAGTGTGGTCAGGACCAAATATTGAGAAAAGTGGAGTTTCTCTTTGTAGATTGACAATTTGAATTACAATCAAAACTGTGGAGGAGGGGAAGAAAAACACAACTTGGGAGGAATTGACTATCTGACAATCTGACAATCAAGTACAGATGTCTCTTATTTTTCTTATGTAAAATCAGTGTGTTTTACTTGAAAAACAGTAAGATAATAAATGCAATTGCCTTTTTTCCAGCCACACATATACTACTAAAAGAATGCAATATGTATAAAAACACTAGAATCCCACCTAGAACAGTACTTCACTGTGAAGTGTTTTGTAAAGCATTACATATATATAGTACCATACATATATAATATACCTATATTAAATGTACATATATATAATACCACCTACCTCCTAGACAAAGCTCTCCAGTACTTCACAGAATCATGGAATCATATAATGGTTTGGGTCTGAAGGGACCTTAAAG
>NW_009200912.1:0-3232 GCF_000690835.1 Fulmarus glacialis | reverse complement strand
GGGAGGGGGGGAGAAAAGCTACACACCTTACACGGGGAGGAGAAAGCAGCCACTAACTGTTGTCAACAGCTTTCGGTCTGCACCATTTCTCTGCCATATGGCCCGATCTCCACGTCGGAGCTGAGATTTTTAGCTCAGCAGCTTCCTACGAATCGTATCCCCAGCATCAGCAGTTATATATTCAGACATATTTTCTTCCTCCTTAAATTTCCACTCCCTTTCTCTCTAATGGGAATAACTCACCCATCTTGTAGAGATCAAGTGCAACGCAAGGCGAGCTGGAGTCCCCAAGCTTTAGAAATCTCATTTCACCGTTTTTAACCCAAATAAGAGCGAATCCAATCTTCTGTACACCTGGGAATCTTTCCTTGTTCAAACACCGAGCCCTGCAGCCTTGGCTAAAGCCTACAGACAGAGAATACAGAGCGCTGAGCCAAAAGCCAGTGATGTCACCCATGCAACGTGAGAGTCATTTCTTATTTCTCTAGTCTCCTTAAAGATAAACTGCACCACTTCCCAGGCAGGAAATGTCGAAGCCTTACTTTCTTAGGAGGGGAAAATGTAAAACCTGGATTTAACTGGATCCTGCTCATTCTTGGTCACAAGCCCTTACATTGTGTCAACCAAATCCAAGACAAGCGGAGCTGTTTCTTACTGCACCAAAAAATCCCAACCTACTACGTAACACAGAGCGTGAGCTTGAAAAAACCCTGGATTCAAGACCTTCTGTGTGATCCAGAAAACTGAGGCCTCCAGACTCTGAACTGTACTGTTTAAAAAGGAAATAAGCACGGCCATTTCCCTTGTATCAGAAAGCTCTGGATCCTGGCACATCCTGATCTGTGAGTACCACAGCATCCTGGAGCTGGCAGAGGAACCTAGTTAGCCCCATCCAATATTTGGCTCCCACACACCAGTGACTCCACAGCATGAATATCAAAAAATGCGGTCGCTCCTGCTGCACCAAAAAGTCCAAGGCCCGATACCTCTCCACGGACGAGTGACGCAAAAATCTACATCCATGCTGGATCCTACCAGCTTTTGGCCCCAGATGCCCAAGCTGTGTCATCTGCATAAAAAATAAGCACAGCCTTTACTGCTTGGTGACAGCCCTTGGCCCCAAGAGGGGAGTACTGGGATTTTGCTAGCTTTTAACCCTAGCCACACAAATTGTACTTGCTCCAGTGGGGAGAGCAGAGGGGGGACATAGTAGCTCTTCGTGTATCAGAAATACATACCTGGATTTTCTTGTGGAATACAGCTGCATCAGAAAAAAACCACACAGCTGGATCCTACCAGTTTTTGGCCCCAAACTAAACTGTATCATCAAAAAAGGCAAGA
Source organism: Fulmarus glacialis (assembly GCF_000690835.1). Classification (NCBI taxonomy): domain Eukaryota; kingdom Metazoa; phylum Chordata; class Aves; order Procellariiformes; family Procellariidae; genus Fulmarus; species Fulmarus glacialis. The sequence continues at coordinate 1,891 of NW_009200912.1, read as the reverse complement.
TGTCTCCTTCCATTTTACCTGGCAAAAACAGGTCCCAAGTCAGCTGGGATTTTCAGCTATGGAAGGGCATCTTTCCCATTAAACCATTTTTGGTTTGAAATGTACTGTATTGTCTAACCCCTTCGCATGATTACAAAACTCGCAAAGGAAAGCCGATCATCCAAACCATAGACATTGTGATCATCCGCATCCTCTGAAACAGCTCTGTTGCAAAATTTCAATGTTATGTTACGAATATTAACTGTATCTGGAAAGCTCTAGATAAAGTTAATTGTTTTATTGAAACAAGGCACTGATTTAAAAATTTTTTAGCAGTAACTTCCCTTTGTTGCTCATAATAAAGGCAAATATTTAAGGATCTAAGGCTTTTTAAAAACAGTTAAGCATAGGCAGATCCACTTCTATAACTGGATTTTTCAAGCAACGACATGTCAGTACATAAAAAGAATTAAATTTTGTCGTGGGCTTGGAGCAGCCATACTTCTTGTCTGTTCGGAGATAAAATTTGGAGGTTTGTGGTCAAAAAGCTGCTGGCTCCTATAAGAAGATGGCGAACAGGTTTCTTGTATTGCACCCACACGGAGATGAGAGTGCACCTGGATTTCTTTGACAATTTTTAGCATCAAGTCCCGAGCTGAAGCATGAGAACAGGGAACAAACCTAATTTTACCAAATGTGTTTTTTGGCTGATAGGATTGTTGGATTTTCGATTTAAGCACGACAGTCTGCTACATTTATTCTCTATTTAGACTGAACTGGAAGACAGAACTGTTTTCTGTCTGAACTAGAAGTTTACTGGAAGACTGGGGGTAAGAGCAAAATGGAGGATCCAGCTACTAGAGCTGTTTTTCTCATGATATTGGCCAAAGATGTGTTAGGGGGCAGGAAAATCATGTAATGTAATCATACCTACATTTCTTTTCTAGTTAAACATTAGGATTACAGTCCAAAGAGCCAAGATTTCGTTGGAACCAAGTAGGTCCCAGGTGCCAGGTTTTTCCATCACACTCCAAGGCAGTAAGAGAGTTTGGGGCAGGAGGACTTTTGTACCTGGAGAAGCCAGGCTTGTTCCCTCTTCTCATTCTGAAACATGGGTTTGAAAGCCAAAAATTGGCATGCAGTTCCAGGTTTTATCTCTTTCTCTGAAAAGGCATTTCAGTGGCAGTTTCTATGCATTTTTATTTTTTTGCTTGCATTTGTAGCTTTATCAGATGGCAATCTATATCCTCCTGCAAGTCACCTTAAATATATAAATGTAGGAGAAAGTGTGGGATTTCAGATGAGCTCCACTTTAACTCTTAGAATTTCTCTCCCTCATCATCATTATCCCCTTCTTTTCAGGAGGGGCAGAATATTGCTTGCTGCAGGCGTTAGGAACCTTTCCTCTGTCTCTTCCCGGGATTATTATAGACAGCCCCTTCTCAGCGCAAACAGATCATTATTAAATTCTCTTCCTCCCACCCCCGCCTCGCCACCAGGAGAAAAAAACAATCCTTCTTCAGATGAATGTAAACTGGGAGAAAGGCATTTAAAAAAAACCTCCACGCACACTTGGGCACGCTACTTGGAAACCACTCCCTACAGTGAATTAAGGGCATCTTGGCAAAGGCAGGTAATTCATTGGTCTTAAATGAATCGGGGAATGAAAGTGCAGTTTTAGTAAAGGATTGAAAGCTGAGGCTTTCCTTTCTGCAGGTTACAATTTCAGTGATCCAGAGGGAAAGCTAAAGCACATGGGTGCACAGGAAAAATGTCTGAAGGTATGGGACAGAGAAGCGGAGCCCAGCGAGTCTGTTCAGAGCAAATTCCTTGTGACAAGCCCTGTGCGCTGCCTGGTAGACCTCACCACGGATGTTATCTTACAGATAGGGCCAGTCTCCTCTCCGTTCCC
>NW_009200911.1:1266-11122 GCF_000690835.1 Fulmarus glacialis | reverse complement strand
GGGGAGCTGCTCCCAGCCGCGGGGCTCCAGCCCGGGGGGGAGGCAGAGCGGAGAAGCGAGCATCCATCCTCCCGCAGAGCAGCGGCTCAGGTCCCACCTCTGTGCAAACAGCGAGCAGCAGCCATCAAACATTAAATAACCCCAAACCTGTTCTCTGAGAAAAAGGAGATTACCGAGGGCCCGGGTTGATTACAGTTTTACTTACAGGGGAAAAGAACCTTAACAAGAAGTCGTAGTTTCCTAATTAGCCATTTGATTTTCCTTAATTACCAGCAGAATAGCAAGGCAGAGATGAGCTCCATACAGCAAAACATTAAATGGAGCTGAGAGACAAGCTCTTTGCCATCAGCTCAATTTTTCACTAATAAATGAAAACGCAGCTCCAGAGGGAAAGGAATATGTAAGAATGGGTTGGTTCTCTCCCTTAAATGGTCTCTGGGGACAGCCAGAAGTTGGGCAGGAATTTAGCCAAGCCACAGATCACCTCCAAGCATCTCCACTGCGCTTTGTCAAAGCGCACAGATGTTTAGGTCCAATTCTGGAAAGGTGCTGAGCACCCTCAGCCTGGTTTGATCTCAGCAGAAGCAGAGGGCAGGTCTTCCTCGGCAGCTGCCTGCTCCTGCCCAGTTCCGAGGGCCACGTGCCACCAAGCACCCTGGCTCCCGCGGGCAGGTCCTTCCCCACTAGGTCTTCTGACAGCCACACGCCCGAGCAAACCCGGAGCAACAGCTCCGAGGAGCTTCTGCCGTCTGGAAGTCCCAAAGCCGTGCTGCGCAGTAAGGCAGCTACACCCCGACTCGCTGGGAGGCTCGAGGGCTCTCCTCATGCAATTAAAAGCCCACCCTAAGAACTGAAGGACCTTAGAGAGCAGAGCAAGCACACAGCAATAGCCCGGGTCATCCGACTAAAGATGAAACAGCCATCTGCATTCAGCAGATGCAACGTTAGCACCATTCGTTTGCAATTTCTAGCAAATAAGAGTGAAATGGTAGCTGAGCACCGCCAAATGAGGGCAAAAGGTTGATGCGATTTACGTCTGACCTTAGGAGCGGTACAGACCAGGAATGCTCTTCCTCAAACATGCTGAAGTGTCCGGCTTTGAACCTGGAGACTTGCAACAATCCTAATGACTTAATGTCTTCTGCTCTTGTGTCTATAATAACCTCACAGAAGCTTGAAAACATTAATTTCCCCTTCCAATTTTACAAATGATGGCAGCTCCTTTCCTAATAGACATACAACTAACAGGGCTTTCCTGCTTCTCTTCTGTTCGTGCATGAACTGTCCCGGCCACGCACTGTACAACCAAAGTCACATAAAAGATCGCTGAAGTTTTGAAAACAAACCATTCTGTACAAAATTAAGGGAACTTTTATTTACAAAAGAGCTGCTGGTTCAGTGACAGCCAGAGGGGTTTGCTTCAGGCAGCAACACTCTCGTGTTCCTGCTCCTCTGGAGGGGGAAGAAATTGCTCCGTTAGAACAGAGATAGGTACGATGGTGAAGTCTCCCATCAGAGGGGCAAGTTTACTCAAAGGATGGAGAAGTGCAGGGAAACAGGGAGTAACCAGCCCATGCTGCACTTCAAGCAGCCTGTAGCAAAGGATGAGCATAAGGTACCAGGTATTTGCTCCCCTTTCACTGGGGACTTTGTCTGGTCACCCCCAGCCACCACTCCCTGCCCAGGTAAGGACTGACGCCGGGGCCCAGGCTCAGCCCTCTCTCCTCCCAGGCCCTTGGCCCCAGTGACATCGACAGGGAAACCTCTGGCATTCCCTTCTAGTTCTTCCCTGTAAAAGAGGAAGAGCTCCCTCCCCTCTTTTTTACAGCAGAAAGATCAATGCAAGAAAAGCAGCAGCGCTGCCGGTCAGCTGCTTGGCACCGTCCCATCAGGACGATGCTTTCCGAGAGCTCAGGAGAAGAGCTGCCCTTCCTTTGTCCCAAACACTTCCAAGGAAGGAAACTCCGAGCAGCTCTTCTGCTTGGCGCCCGCTGTGCCCCACAGAAGGTGCGCTCAGGAATAGCTGAGGGGCATCCTCCTCCACAGCCCCCCACACAAGCAGTTTTTGATCCAGCGCTGCTCCCACTGTTTCACCGCAGTGACTTTGTTTGGCGATTTCAGCATCGTAACGCAGCCACACCTGGAAAGAAACAGAGAGATGCAGCCAGGTCCAGGAGACACAGAAGCCCAGGAAAAAAGGCAGCATTGCTGGGGCATCTGTATGGATCACACAGGGAGCAAGGAATCTGAGGAGGAAACCAGCTTTTGTCATTTGCAGGTGATGTTGGTGAGCACTAACAACCAGCTGAAACCATGCAAGCAATTATCTTGAATGAAGAGAGGTTATCTTGGAACAGAAGGCTGTCTTCAAGACAACAGCCCCCAGCTGCTATTTATACATAAAACAGCAGACAGTCATCTTGTAAAAATGATCTGCTACAGAGACTTTCTATTAAAACCAATAATTAAAGCTAATTCAATCACATGATTAGATGGATGTTTGCTCCCTGCACAATTATTTTGAAATCCAGGCTCTTTTGCGAGGGTGGATGAAGAGGACAGCACAAAAGGACTTAAAATGCAAACCTAGTTTGAAACTGCCAAAAATGGCACCATGGATACTGTGATTATTTCCTCTCACCAGCTCCTCTCCAAGAACACAGGTAGTTTTATTTAAGGACCAGACCTGCAAAACAAGTTGGGGATCTCTCTTCTCTAATAAAGACTCCTACAGGCCAAATTCTGGTCTCCATTTACCTGTGCAGCCTGACTGCTCTCAGATTTTTCTGCTAAAGCAATATCATATTTATTCCATGACACACAATTCAGCCCTTAGATGAAATGTAGTTCAGCTACTGGCAATGACGAACGTAGTTAATTCTCACAGAGCTGGGGTTACTTTACACCAGGCAAAGCAGTAAGATTTTTAATCTAACAGCCATGCTGCAATGACACAGCAGCAGCTATCTCGAGTCAGTGATGCTGCTCTTCAACAGCATTTTAAGGATCTCGGTCTCCCAGGTTAGAGATGCCTTCAACACAACCACAACTGCTTTCTTCCAATGCAAGGGATAGTGCCATACACCAAAAGCCTTATTATAGAAGCAGCATTTCCTCCTGCAGACACAATTAACATAAAATGTTACTGGGATACCAGCTAGGATGGTAAACAGAGACTAAAAGAGCTTTTGAATGACAAAAAGAACAGTTCGAGTTTCTGCCAAGACCTCCTCTGCACTGAAGGGATTACACGTGCATCGCTTACCTGGTACACGACTTGCATTCCTCTGTTGGGTATGCTCCTAAGTGAAGCCGCCTCAGATGATCAATTTTGGGCTGTCCAGGCGCCCTGGGTAGGAAGAAGAATGGGAATTTTTCTAGAATATCACTTTCTGAAAGCTGTTTCCAGGACAGTGAGCTGCATTTCAGCAGCCAACATGACACAGGCTTTGACTACCTAGTCCACCGAGTGCGATGGGATTCAAGGCCATGCCAACATGAACCAAATCACAAACTAGCATTTTTCTTCCCCCTCCATTTGCCTTCTCTTTTCAATACTTTAAATTCCCAGCACACTGCAGTTCATGCAGAGAGGATTAACTGCTCTCAGGTCACACCAGCAAGTGGACGAGCCAAAAAACACAGGCGTCCTGAACCTACTGACCTCTCAGAGCTGCAAAGAGATCCCAGGCCTCCCGACACCCTCTTCTCACCACGCCACCTATTCGTTTCAGGTCTCCGTACCTGACAAAGGCATCAAACTGGGAAGAGACAGTGTGACCAACGAGCCCAGGAGCTTTCCCAAACTGCAGCCGGACAAGCTGTTTGTTTTGCAGCTTGCTGATAATGCCATCGTTGATGGGCAACCAATCGATATTGGGAATGAGCAACTGGCTGGGCAGGAGGCAACATTCGTCTATCAGGGTATCATCTGGCTCCGTTATGTGGTTTTCCTCACGACCTGCATGGAAAATGAAGCAGAGAGAGAGAACCAGCATGATCTTGAAATTTCTCATTTAGAGATCAAGAGAATTGCGTGCAGTTTCCTCCTCCATCTGCCAACACAGCACAGAAAACAATAAACTTGGCAGCTGTACTTGCCCTTTCTAAACACTACAGACTCACTCAGAAATTACTCCCCGCAATTATTCCTTTCACGCACAATCCACATTAAGGAAGGATTCTTTTGTTCAGGGAAACTGGCAAACACTTACAGCACAGCCAGAGTTTAGTCAGGAGCCTGAAGAGGAGGGACATGCTGTCCTGGGTGTCAGAGGTTGCTGTGTAGACAGGGAGGCAGCTTGGCTTCAACAGTCCCCAAATACGGATCACCACCATCAGCTCCCTGAACATGCCCAAGGACGCTCCGTCTCGCAGAAAGCTGTGTCCAGGCCGCACAGGGGAGCCCTGTGGAGGGAAAAACAGCTGAGACTGGGACTTACACGCAGCCTGCCAGAACCACTGCTCCATTTTCAGACAAATCCAGTTTCAAGCAGTGCACAGCCTGCAGAACTCACTGCCAGAGGATGCCGTGGAGGTCAGAGGCATACGGAGGTTCACAAAAGGTTTAAACAAGCCAGGCAGCTACTGAGCCCGCTTCTCTGAATGTCGCTACACCACTGACACCCATATGGGCACAGAAAGAACCATTTTCTATTTCTGCTGTTTCTTACACTCTTCTCCTAAGTGCCTGTTCTGATAGGAACAGCGGGGTCGTGTGTGACTTGGCTAAAGTTACCCAAACACGGCACACAGATTTTTTTTGCTCCTCTCGATCTGTTCTCAGGAGCCCAGGCTCTCACCTGGTTAGGAAGGCTGGCCAGCAGATAGAGCACAAAATCTCCCACCCACTGGATGAGTTGCTGCAGGGACTGCAACGTGGTCATCTCCAGGACAAACTCTTCCGTCTTCAAGTTAATCATTACCTTGTCAATGTCTGAAACAGAAGCAAGACATCTCCTGGCTCAAGAAGAAGATGGATCCGAACTTCACCCTCTGTCCCTGCAGTGCCAAGAGAGGTCACCCTCCTCTTCCTCAAACCCAGGGAGTTACTATGAGACCGTGACACTATATTGAACCTAAAAGGGGAACGATCTGATACAAAACACTCAGAACGCAGTGCCTGATGTTATGAGCAATCACTACCTATATCTGTGATCTTGGAGCAAATCTCGGTGAGTCGGTCCCCGGGACTCTTGTCCGGGGTGTTCAGGAAGTGTGGGCGTAGCAGAGATTTCAAGGTGCAGCTAATGGCGATCAGGAACAGCTTCGCATGGTAGTCACACACACGGGCTATCGTGCTGGAGGAGAGCTTGCAGAGAGATGCCTTCATGGCAACAATGCGCGTGGAGAGGACCTGATTGACAGAGACACACCAAGAACAATACAGAAGTAAAGGCAGAATTAGAATAAACTCATTAAAGCAAGCTGCTTTATTCTCTACTCTCCGTTTCTGCTAAAAGAATGACATGAACAGTGAATACTGTTCTGTGCATGTGAATACTGTTCTGTGCACGTACAAACAGTGCTGTTCCCAGAATCTCTGCCAAAAATAGAATTTACCATCTCACCATAAGTTTCTAACAGGTAGAAACCCATTAATGTTAGTGAAAATGAATGCTGCTTAAAATGGAGGTTCTTCACACCTCAAATACTGCTCGAGTATTCAGAGACAGGTCGTTAGAGCTTCTGAGCACCAGCAATTACTACTCCCTCCACCCAGTCACTGAGACCCCTCCACTTCCCCACCCTCTGCAGGAAGCCAGGGAGCTTCTGCTCCCGCTGACCTGCTGCAGGGCCGCATTCTGGCGCATATACTCTTCATGCAGCTTCTCCACCAGGTTCTGGACCATGTTGGGTTGGACGTGGAGCAGGATGTCCCACCAGTCGTAGCCGGTCACCATGCAATACTCCAACAGGAACAGCAAGTGACGGAGGGACATGTTCATGTCCAGCACATGGCCCATGGAGGGGGAGATACGAAGCATGCTCAGCTGAAGGGAGGAGGCAAAGGAAAGTCCGTATCAAGAACTGGATTGAAAACATTCCACAAAGCTACCACACAATACACGGACAACTGCAGCTCATCCCTGACCCAAAGATACAATTCCTGCAGTAACGGGATACATCCCTTCTTGTTTAACATGAAACACACAGCTGTAAGTAACATTCCCAGAGCTTTTCTGAATGATCCGTTGCCACTTAGAGAGATAAAGAGAGAGCCTGGATGAGAAGAACTAACACACCCCCCACCACGACAGGGCACAGTACCTTCCCATGACTATCAATGCCAGCCAAGGCCAGAGATGTCCAGGAGAGCTGCATGGCTTTGAAGTGAACCAGGGGACCAGCAGTTCGCTGCCTTTTGATAGTCTGCTCGTCCACTGGGCGCTGGGAGGAAGAGCCATAGAAGACAGCCATCATTTGCAAGGACAGGCGATGAACAATGTGGACGCTGCCATCGTGAAAAGCCAAAGCCAGACCTGGGGAGAGAAGAGAACCAAGGCTGAGCAAGCAACCCCTCTGGGTATAACCCAGACCTCGCCCAGAGAAGCAGCCACCAGTGAAAGCCCATGTGGCAACACCACAGCACCCAAAAGGCTGTGGGCTCACAGGCACGTTCGTATCTTGAGGCCACATCTGTGTTTCACAGAGATATGCCTCTTTTCATGGAAATTAAATGGGACAGGTAGGAAGATACCATGTCTTCCAAAGTTTTCCTATCAGCATTTCATACAGCTTGTTCCACACTCTCACTTCAGCTACAGTTCAGAAGGTGTGGAAGGTAAAGTTTCAGGCAGAAGCTACATATTTAGGGGAAAGACAACAGAAACTCCTTACCCAATCCAGGGAAGAATTTGGTGTCATTCGCCACCTTCAGATCAGTATTGGTCAGGGAGATCGGCAGCTTCGGCAGAGCCACAGCTGAAACCCGGTCCAAGTCATTGGTGGCAGAAAGAATCCGCCATTTCAGTATCATGGGTTGCTTGTCTCCAACTTTGAAAAATAAGTTAACAAGTGAGACATCTCTCCCCAAAGAGATCAGAAAATGCCACCCCCCGCTGCCAATTTCTGCCCACACTCCCCAACTAAATGGGATTACAGATCAAGCACTCATTATTTGTTCATTCTACCAGACCCGTATATCTCCCTCATATTTCCCTATTTTTTTTTTCTGATCTCAGTAATTGTACAAACAAGAACTTGTTTTGCTAAATCTCTTTTGATGGCAGGCTCTGCTGGTGGTGATTAAAAAAATCCTTACGTACAATTATCCTTTATATTTCACTGGAACAAACTGCATAGATTTGATTTTGTTATATCTGAAATCAGGTGGAAAAAACAGGCAGGCTGGATAGCTTGATTAAACTAGCTTTGCTGCACAATCTTTTTCCTTTAGAAGGCTTGGCTCCCTCGGTTCCCAGTGGGAAGAGCATTGCAAAGCACAACACAGAAAATGTCTTTTATTGAGTGAAAGTAATAATTAAACCACTTCCTGGAAACCAGCAATTTGTTGCCCAAGATGTGAACAGATGGAATAGAGCATGTGACTGAGAACACCTGAAAAATAAATACGGGACTCTGGATAATCCTATATATGCAATAATGGATTTGAGAACCTGTCTTGCATTTTCACTTAGACCATGCTCCTATTTTTAAGAGTATCTGGTGCAGAAACTCACCCACAGGGGAGATTTGCTGAAAGATATTATTGACTGGCAAGCCCTCCTTCCGCAAAGACCAGCATTCCACGATGCTGCTGTTTTGGTTGGAAGCACAAAGCAACACCTGCAGAACAGAAAGCCATACTGCAACCACATGCACAAACTACACTATTCCGTTGCATTTTCCGCCCCTCCCTCTCCCTTCTATTTTGAGGCTCCTTCTCCTCGTTAGTTTATATTCCACTAGCGAAAAGCAGAGGATTGTATCAGCAATACGTAATGGTGAAATCCCTAGTTCCAGCTAGAAGGAAAGAGAGGCAGAACTCTGTCATCTGTTATCACAGCCTGTGCCTCTCCACATCACGACCAATGCCATCTCTCACAAGCCTGTGACCTGCTGATGTCACTCGCATGCATTGTAAACTAAACGTAAAGGAAAGAGCAGGAATTGAACTGATTCTGAAGCCAGAGCAGACACTGTGTTCTCCAACAAGGCACTCTGTCCGAACCAGAGGAGAGAGAAGAGACGTTAGGCTTCACTGAATCACTTAGCTTTGCAGAATTATATTATCAATCCCCTGGCAAATAGAGTTAAGGTACTAAATTAAGTCACAGATCAAGAGCTCTAAGTGTTCTGGAGAGGGGCTGCTTTGAAGCTGAGACCTAAAGATGAAAGACTTCACATCCCAGAACCTCCCAGACAGCCCAGCAGAGCTCCCTGAACAACCAGTGCCAGATCCGGAAAATAAACAAAGCAAAGCATAATCAGGCTAATGAAGGTCGGGGCTTTTCAGGCTGCTTTTCCACGAACTGGAGGGCTCAGCCATTACACCCCCAGACCTTTTAAGTGCAGCCTGCTTGTCAGCGAAGCTGAACTAGCAGCAGTTCCAGAAACAGCAACTAGAAACACAAAGGGCATTGCAGGACACGGTCGTTCACCTCCAGAGCCATGTGGGGAAGCCAAATGTGGAGCAAACAGCTATTTCCTTGCTATTCACTTAACTCCTACTTGCTTTAGCAGCAGATGCTCACCTGCTCTGACATGTCCCGAGCAAGGAATTTCAGGTGAGTGATTGCTGGGTATTTGTCTTTGCGGGCAGGGTCCGTGGTGCAGCGCATGAAGAGGGAAGGCAGGATTTCGGTGTCTATTTTGCATTTCTCATTCACCACGCTGACGCAGACTTTGTAGAACTGGACAGGGGAAGAGCTGCTGCCATCCGATGTGGCCACCACGATGTTCCCCCCACCAGTGAAGGCGACATCTGCCAAGGCAACGCGACAGCGGAGGCGGCACAGGCTCTCTGTGGACGTCAGCACTTGCCCGTTGGGCTTGAGGAGAGAGACCGTCACCAACCCACTGATGGTCACAGCAATCCAGCCCTCCATGGGCTTCCCACCAAACAGCGTCAGCGACGGAGAGAACTTGACCCTGGAAAATTTCTCACCAAAGTTCGATGCTCCAGACTGCGAACAAAGGTCAACAGCACAAAGACATTTGCACCTGATACCCACAGTGCGCTCACGACTGCAGAGCTCTCCTCGTTAAGTCACTGCAGCGCGGTCTGCAGAGCTGAACAGAGTCAGATGAGGGCACCGAGCTCACACACCCAACTCTGCTACGTGACCCCGGAAAGGCCCCTTTCCCCCCGCGCCAGAGCAGTTCCAGCCGCGCAGGCGGCAGTAGGAACACACCAGCCCATCAGCAAAGCTCTCGGAGCACCCCAGACACAGAGCTCCGACCTCCCTTATGGGGCCTGAACCTGGAAGACTGACACCCCCTCTCCGTGGCCAAATCCAGCTCCAACACCATCCCGCTGCACAACCCTTTACGTCCCCGTGTCTCAGGTTCTCCGGTACTAAAGAGAGGGAAAGGCTTCTCTCTGTGGGACACCCTAAGAGTTAATGTTTAAAAAAAAAATGTAAGTAGGTAACTTCTACTTGGCAGGCTTACTCTTTTTGAGTCTGACAGAATTAGACACGTTTCTAAACAAGCAGCTTATCTCCATACACATATGGGTCCCACTCCCAAATCCCTGGATCAAACGTCAGGATCTCATACACATTTCTTCTGAATTACTACTGGTAAGCAAAAAAATGTTTTTATCTCCATTTTACAGCCAAGGAAATTGAAGCACCAGACTAAGGAAGACACGTTTAAAGCGCCAAGAGAAACAAGGCATCCAATCCCCGTT
>NW_009200911.1:0-1254 GCF_000690835.1 Fulmarus glacialis | reverse complement strand
AGGAATTAGGAATCTGACTTTTCTTTTTGACTGGAAAAATTCCCCTACTCGACTTGCCCAAGGCCACAGAGGAAGCCCAGAGCAGAGAGAAACACAGACAGGGGTTTCCCAAGTCCTTTGCTAACGCCCCGAGCCAGCCTTCCTGACGGAGCCAGCCTTCCTGACCGGATGCCCTGCAGAGCTGGGACAAACCTTTTCCACGTGCAGAGCCAGCTTCACGCCATTGTGCAACCAGGACAGGGCCACCACCGGGTCCCCTTCCACCATACTGCCCACGGTGTTCTCCCAGCTGTTGGCCAAGTGATCGGTCATGCTCCAGCACTTGATGTGGCCATCCGCGTCTGCCGAGAGCAGCCTGGAGCCTACAACAATGGCGCCTCGTTAAGAGCCAGGGGGTACAGCCAAAAAACCGAGAAATCAAACCACCCCAGTGCAGTTCGAATGGAGACAGCCAATTCATGGCTACGAAGCGACAAACTCCCTCTCCACAACAAATCGTATACCATCGTTTTAGGGAATGCACGCTCGTGAACGGCGGGACACAGGGATAACGAGAAGTGGTCCAAGCTCACCCGACTGATCCCACTCCAAACAAGTGATGACTTCAGCATGCCCAGAGTTAACGGAATAGACGTCCCACGGATGCTCAGTGTCGATGATATGGACCATATGGGTGAGATCTACACGAAAAGAGAAGTGAACCACTGTCCCTCGTTACCAGTTACCCATTGGCATTTCTAAACCCACAGAGCCTCAGCTGATGCGGGGGAACAGATAAAATATTTTCCATCGAGCAATTTTGGGAAGGGTAACAACTGTGCTTGGCAACTCCGGTGAGGTCCCAGATACCAACGCAGAGCTTGCCCTGGTTTAGCAGAGTGAGAACCACTCCCCAGCGAACAAAATACCCATTAAATCTAAGGAATGGACTGAAAAGAAAGAGCACAAATTTGTTGAGTTGATTAGCGCAGGTGAGAGATTTTAGGGTCAAAGCAGAGCACGGGCCACCTGGCCCAGCGGTTCCTGATGGCAGGACTTGCCTAAACGCCTTTTGAGTTTCCAGGAGATGCTACCCAACCTTCCACAAGGACGCCGTACCTTTTTCCTCCTCATTTTTGAGGTCTGTGGTGAAAGCGATGAGGTTCCGGCAGGACCACGCGCACACTAAGGGAATGGAAGGACAGTGGTTGCTTTTCGGCTTTTTCTCCCATTCGCAGACATACGCCAAGTCCATTGCGCCGCTGGCAAAGCCCC
>NW_009200910.1:0-6024 GCF_000690835.1 Fulmarus glacialis | reverse complement strand
GTGCTGCCGCCCAAGCTCCGAGACCTGTCTGGGGAGAACGTGCTCATCACCGGAGGGGGTGCCATCTGGCCAGGGAGTTTGCTAAACGAGGAGCCAGAAAGGTGAGCATCGGCATAAAGGGGAGGGGGGGAGGAAGCTCCCACCTGCTGCTCTGCTGGGGAGTCCTCCGACTCGGAGACTTAAAAGCCTTTTCCCTCAGCTCCAGGTCGGATTGATGGGATCACTTTGAAAAGGTGAGAGAGGAGAAGGGGCACTAATTTTGCAAAACCCTGGCATGCTGAGCCATTATGCTGACTTACATTTCAGAAGTTGCCCACTCCTCCTTCCCTGCAGCCTGTCTCTCCCCATCTCACCTAAGAAAATGTGAAGGTGAGAAAGGGGCCCCCTCGTGAATTCTCCTCTGCTGACAAAGGAGAGGTTTTAGCTCCAGCCTAGGTTTCCTGAGGCAGGGAGAGGAGAGGTATGTGATTCCCAGGCGTTATGCTAGTGCTCACTTGCATTTCTGTTTACTAGGCTGCTTCCTGGCAGTCCTGGTTTGCTGGGACTGTGTACAAACAGAGAGGGGGGCAGCTGGCTGCCCGCTCCAGCCTTTCAGGCTGAGCACATCTTTAGCTCTCCTTAGGCACAGCCAGACTGCCACTGCCACGCGTGTCACCCCAAAGGAGAGGGGCTTGACTCGGAAAGGGGCAAATGGTGTGTGCAGGAGGGCTCTGGCTCTCGGTCCTAATAATGCATTCTCTCGGGAAAATGGGGAGAAGAGTTCAATTTCACCCCAAAAATTAATTTCTGGTGCTTTCTGAAGTCCCTTGTATTTTGCTTTTTGCCAGCCCAGAGCTGTTCAAAGGTAAGATGAATGGGACCCCAGCAAGGAAGAAAAGCACGAGTAGGAGCTGTGAGACTGCATGTTTCCTTTAGGAAAGAGGGAGAGAGGCTGAGAGATTGGTCTGTCTGCACAACAGCCTAGAAATGCCAGTGTAGCTGGTGTGTCCATTCTCTTAGCTCAGGAACTGGTGGTTTACCTTGAAACTTTGTGTTTTCATAAGTACAGATGTCTCATATGTGTGAATCAATCATGAATACAAAAACCACGCACACCCTGGAACGTGGCTTGAGATTTAAAGTTCCATCTCCCCCTTTATGGGGAATGAAAGGGAGGAATTGTGAAATTAGACAGCTCACTTCTCTGTGTTAGAGAAGATGAATGAGAATAAACAGAGAATAAAGAAGAAGAAAAATACAGAATGATAGAATATTTAAAGCAAAATTTGCATTTAGCTTGGGATAGTGTTTTATTACTTCCTTACACATGAACTACAGTTTTCTAAGTGTGGTATAGAGCTATTCTGGCATAGAACTTTGAGGTGTAAAATATGTCAGCATTGAACTTTGATGTTTGGATATGCTTGTGTTTAAACATCATGTTGAGATTTACAGATTCTTGGAGACAGAACAAACAAGTTGACTGACCTTTGGACCCAAGCGATTTGCTGAAAGTGTATTTATATTATCTGTTAGAACACCATGCTTCATTATTTATTTATTTATTTAGTCTGTCTGGTTGCTATGCTAAGCTCTGGTATTAAAGTACCACATTATTTCTACAGCTACTTAAAGAGCTGCTTAGCTGCAGTTCAGCTAGAAGCTGAACAATGGCAGTCAGTCCTAATGAACCAGGTGACATGGGCCAAAAGGATAGGGAGCTATTTAAGATACAGAGCTGAGGATGAAATTATTGTAAACAGATGTAGATTGTAGTTCATTTGTATGTCTTACCTATAAAATCTCTATGTATCTTAGAAGGAAAGAATAAATGAGAATAATTGTTGGGAATCTTTGTACTTGTCTCATATTATGTTGTGACATGCTGTATGGTTGCTAGTTATTGTTTAGAACTTTGGGGGTTTTTGCCTTACAGGTTTTTTTAATGTCTGTCATCAAGGTGTTTCAGTTTTTGCTTTTACTGCATTTGAATTAGATTCTCCTTTCAGTTATATCATGGCTATCCAGTAAGTCAAATATGGCACTCAGCAAGTTTTGATCCTCTCTGGTAGTGGCGCTGCCTTTCGGCCTTTGGTAGTGGCACATTTTCCGTGCAACGCTGAATTAGGCTTGTCCTTTTCTTCCTTAACATTTTTAATGACAATTTTACCTAAATGTGGTAGTTTCCATTCCCTTTGCTCTGAGATTTCATTTCTTTCCTGCCTTCTGTGCTCACCCCTAACTTTCTAAATTTAACGCAGTCTCCATGTAGAATGCAAGATCTCTGTTTGGCACTACTCTTCGATTTTATGCTTTGTCTTAGACAATCAAAAAGAAACAAAAAAGACTTGAAGTGGCTAGTAAGTCGTATTTGAAAATTAACTTGTGAAAATTAACTATTCTACTTTTCTGTTGTCTTCTTACGCAATTAACTGTTTTACAATTATATGCAAAGCTTGAATTATTGATCATAATTAATAATTTATAACGATTCTGATTATCAGATGGTGTAGTCACAATATTCCGAGTTTAGAAAAACACTTCCACCAAAGGTATGAAATTCTGAGGCCAAGCACAATGTTACATGGAGGTGAACAGAAGCAGTAACATACAGATTCAGATTCTAATAGTGGGTGTGCAGTATATCCTGAAAAAGTCATCACAGCGCTTGTGCACACAGACATAGTGGCGGAGCTTTGGAGATAGGCGGCGATATATAACCATATTTTTGAGATTAGGATCTTCTGAAAGGTAGGTTAGTTGAGACTGTTAGCATATGAAATTTCCTCTGATAATTAGACTGCGTTGAATTTCATCTTACACTCTATCTTTATTTTCAGAGGCTGGTTTTGTTAATCACAAATGCGATGTATCTGAGCAGTTTTCACCTAAAATGACAACTGTTGTATCTCACTAAGATTACGAATTGTCACGTCTGCAACTTTTTTACTGTAAAATTTGATCTTGCATTTAAAGCTATGAAGATGGCAAGAAATAAATCAAGAAAGGGCTTATGCAAATGGAAATACAGTGTCTTCTGCTTGATAGAAGAGCATGGAGACTGAAATTCTCAACGAGCAGTTTTCACCTAAAATGACAACTGTTGTATCTCACTAAGATTACGAATTGTCACGTCTGCAACTTTTTTACTGTAAAATTTGATCTTGCATTTAAAGCTATGAAGATGGCAAGAAATAAATCAAGAAAGGGCTTATGCAAATGGAAATACAGTGTCTTCTGCTTGATAGAAGAGCATGGAGACTGAAATTCTCAACCCAACAGAATGGAAGTCTCTTGGGCATGATCATGTAAATCCGTCCTGATTCCCATTCTCTACCCCCATTCTTTTAAGTCCATTGCTCTGCCGTTGGTGCCTCAAATATGACTTGGACAGTTAAACGTCTAGGAGACATTTCCTTCTAAGATGATGTTTTGTTTCTCGTGGTTGTTCATTGGGCTCTGATGAAATGGCCAATAAGGGGCAAAGCGGTGTCAGTTGTATTTTCAGTTATAGAAGTGTGTATCTTCTAGTTTTTTCAATTAAGACTACCAGCGATTTTTAGGCAAAGAGAGACTTTAATCATTAGATCATCCCTGTTCAGGTGTATACTAAGAGGTCAAAGGATCCATGCTCTATTTTTACTTTCGGGTAGAAGTTTTCAAAAACTACTTGGTTGTGGGAGGCATTGCTTTTTAAATGCTTCCTGTAGCACTTCTGAAAAAAACCAAAAGCATGTAAATTTGCTGTATGCAGAGAAAGAGTGGTTTACAGATGATATGGGTCATAATTGAGGGATGAATAGCATTGAATTTTCTCCGGAAGTACTCTAGTATTGTAATTCAACTTTCATGCTGTTACCCAGAGATATGTCCAGATCCAGAAGTGCTGGCTGAGGAGTTACTTTGCTGCTGCTGGATTGCTGGAGGAACGTACTTTTTTGCTTTTTGGTTCTGGTTGCTTGCAAAATTCATAATTTTCACTATTGGCTTTAACTCTTGAGAATTTTTACTACACCTTCAAAGTATTTGACCAATAGAGCATCACCTCTGCCTCAGTCTCACACATTGGTAGCTTTGTTAAGGTTCTTAGCTTTTGATATTCTGTGGTTAGCCAAAACGGCAGAGTATATCTGTGTTAATGAAAAGGGAGAAGGAGATATTTTTATGAGTTTGTGATTTAATGCCTATGAAATAAAAATCTACTTCCAAAGCCTAATTCTTTTGCAAAGAATATACGGTATAATTGAGTTAATATTGGGAAGACTGGCCCCTTTGAACAATATTTCTTGTGTGGAAGAACAGCCCTCTACAGATGTGAGTAGTCAGGGGCATGTAGGGGCTGAATGTGTTCATTCACTGGTGGTCAGAGTTGGAAAATGCATCTGGTTTCCTCTAAGCCATTTGCTTTTCCAACAGCATTTTCTATTATAGTGCCCTTGCCAGAAAGTTGTCAGCCCTGGTTTTGATGATCTCCAGTGATGAAGTTTTGATTCGTATGTGTTTTGTATGCCATTTGTATGTCTTGCTCTTTCTTAGGTTTTTTTTTAGGGCATTTCCTTGATGTCTAAAAATTTTCCTTGTAATTTTAACTCAGTTTGTTCACAGATTATTTAATCTGAGGTCTGACTGAACAGGAAAGAGATGCTTGGTTCTTAGGCATTCTGGATTATTAAATGTCACCAAAACCTAATAAAAGTAACTGAAGAAGATATAATTATATCATAGAAACAGATTCCCCAATGCTAGTATGTATTTTAGTATTCAAGGGTATCTGACAATGACTTTGGAAGAGTTTCTTAGGCCTTTCCTGTTGGGAGACTGAGCAAAAGCCATTGATTTTCATTAGTTTTTTTATTTACACTGAGGGCTCTGGGCCCAGAAATCAGCAGTATGGATCTTCAGTAACATATCTGCAAGGGATCTTATACAACAGTGCTTTTCTATTATTCCTTTGTGATAATTTCTGTGATCTCAGTTTCTTTCAAAGAATGCATATTTTGTCCTCCTATTTTGCTTCCCCTCCCTGGCCCCCCCAACTGTGATATGTTTGCCTTTTTGATAACCGTAGCTATTGATGAATGAACAAGAGGGCTTCTAGGGAATTAGCGTTTCAGCATGAGAGGTGTCTCCGAAGTACCAAATGGGTTAGGGGCAGCCCTGGCCTTGTGTCAGTGTGCCAGTACTGCAGAGAAGAATTGAACAATTCCTATTAACCACATTCATCACTGTGCAAGAAATGACCTCATAAATACACAGAAATATTTCTCCTTTCACTGTTTTGTCCTCAGGACATTCACTTCCTGTATTGCAGGAGACTGTGTGACTCAAAGGGTTTGCATGCTTGTGCAGCAGATAAGGTAAGCAGTCTAGAATATCAGGACAGACAGCAGCCCTTACTAGATGGCAAGGAGCTAGCATCACCAACAAAAACAAGAAACGGAAACTTCGCTCTTGCATGGAGTGTACCGCTTGATAGCCATGACCTCGCTCTGTCAGACAATTATGTCTGCAAGTCTGCAAGGTAGTTTTAACAGGATGGCAGCTGTAGAATGCCACAAACACAATAGAGTGATTATTTTGGGATAGGGAGCAAAGATCCTGAAGGCACTACTTGAAAACTTTTGCTTATGATCAGAGATTTTTTGTTGTTGTTTTGGTTTGTATTTTGCTTATATCACTCCTGATTTTGTTCAGGCTAGAAACACCCCCCTCCCCCCGAAATCTCAGCTGTTCTTTCTGTCATTACTTTCACAATATTTTCAAAGTCAGACCTTAATGTCTTCATTTAGGAAGATACCTTGTCATTTGAGTGTGCTATCTCTTTCAGTTCAGTTACAATTGGGATGGTACTAAGAAGTCAGTGGAGGAAGGAGCACCAAGGAAGGGCTGAGAGCTGTGCAAGCCTGCACTGCTGCTGAAACCTGGAGACGGTTTCCCTCAGTGTTCCACTGAATTCAACAGAACTGAAAACCTCAGAGGAATTGCAGGTGTTTGAGAGCCTTGTATAATCGGAGAGTTTTAGCTGAGTGAGATTTTTAGGCTATA
>NW_009200909.1:41050-72728 GCF_000690835.1 Fulmarus glacialis | reverse complement strand
ACCTGGAAGGATTTTTTCCCAGAAAAAAACCAAAGAATGCTTGGAAAGATGGATAGGTAAGTGCATATGCTGATAGAGAAGTTATAGTAGAAGTCTTGCTGCAAAATAGCTTCTGCATTGGTAAGAAATGTAGTTTTGTTTGGGAAACTGGGTCTCCCATGGACCTAACTCTACTTAAGCACCTTCAGTAGAAGCTGAATGGAATAATTCATCTTTCGTAGTTGATGCAATATTGGCAGTTTCAGTTCCAAACGATAAAAAAATGGCAGTTTTTCCTTCATGTTGCTATCTGCAGAAACGCCATTGCAAAAGACACTAAACAATTAAATATTCACAGACAGATTTTCAATGAACCTATGCCATTTTAAGATAGTTGGGGTTCTGGCCCTAAATTTTTAATTTCTCAAGGCTTCAATATGGTTTCTTTTTTGTTTACTTTTTTCTTGCTCTTTCTCTTGTTGTCTTTTTTCTTTTTTTTCTTCCTCTTTTTTTTTTTTTTTTTTTTTTTTTCTTTTCCTGAGGAGGAAATAAGGGATCATATTTTTTTATTAATAAAAAAGAAAAAGGAAGGGGAAAAATACCAAAAGAACAGAATTTGTCTTTATGAAAGAAAATACTGTAGATATTTTGCCAAAAAGGACACATAGTGAAAATAGATTAGTTCATTTGAGCAGTATGTGGAAAATATATATTTCCTGAAGCAGGTGGTGCGAATGAAGAAGGTAGGAAGAAAAATGTCTTGCGTGGAAAGTATTCTTCAAAATGTGATTTCTCTCATCAAGTGAGGAGGCAGCAAAACATTGCGCCACTGAGAGCTGCAGTGTTTCCTAGCAGGCTCTCTTTGGAATCTTCGTTTATTTAGTTATAAACATAGATCTCTTGGCTAGCAGTGTTCTCTGATTTTTTTATCCTTTCAATGAAGAGGTGGATAGAAAGATAAAATGGTATATTAGGTAATGAGGTAAATGGGAACCAAAAAAAAAAAAAAAGGAGGATCTGGGGGTGAAGATGGGGCATAGTTATGTAGCAGAAAAGATATTACCTTGCGTCTTTTGAAGAACAGCTTCTATTCAGCAGTCAATACCTCTTTTTTTTGTCTTTGTCTTTCTCATCCACTATGGATATCAAAGGTGAGGCAGATACTGACTTCATTTGGCAAGAGAAGAGCCCAATATTTCTCTCATTAATAGCTGGTTTGCCAGAACATAAAAATCTGGGTCAGACAAAACCATTCATAAACACGTGTTGAATTAACAAATCAATATATTTTAGCTTGGTTTTCTTCAGAAGTGAGGAACTGAGACATTTTGGAAAGAAATCAATGACCATTTACAGTTTAAATCAAACTCTGATTTTTATTTACCATCTTACCAACTTCCAACAGCTATTTCATTGGATTTTCATCATATTCTAAAATGTTAGGGTTTGGGTTTTTTTTTTTTTTTTTTTTTTTGTTTTTTTTTTGTTAAATCAAGAAACCAAGGAAATATGTTAAAGTAACTTAAATGGAGTTAAAACTTACAGAAAAAAAAAAAAGTGCTTTATGAAATATTCTCTTCATATAGGATTAATGTTTATATTTATGTAAATAAAGTATTCTTACATGTGTTCATTCTTCACCATCCATCGTATACTTGACTTCATGGGAAAGAGCAGAAGACAGAAATCCAGGATCAAGGTATTTGCAGAAAAGTATTTGGTTTTTTCTGGTCCAAATACCTCCCCTTGGGAGTATTGCTGGGACTTGTATAATCCCAACAAGGAGGGAAATGCCCGGAGAGGGGAGGGATCATCCTCCCCTTTCCACTATGAGTAAGACCCTTCCCTTCAGCAGGCACTGACAGATGCAGATCTGCCTTAAACTAAGTGTCTGAACCTCCTCTTTCAGTAATTGGAAAGAGGTAAAACTAGTCCAGCTGTTACTGTGCTTACACAGACTCAGAGTGAAATAGGCAAAAACATTGAAACTCATCTCTCAGGAGAAAGATGAGCAGAATCAGCATCTCATGTAAAGAAGTACAGTTTTGCTAACATTTTTTAATAGCTCATTAGAGTCAAAATATAAGAGAAAAGACTGCCTAGTAGTTAGTGCACTCATTTGGGAAGGAGGGTCATGGATTCAAGTCCTCACTTCAGTGACTAACAGGTTTTTTCCAGTGACTGCTTCATGTAAAATTCAAATGTTTCTTTAGTTCAGGGCTCAGGGATTTTGCCCTCTCAGATGAGTGCTCTAGCCATTGGGAGGTATGTGGTCATAGTTTTCTTATTTATACTCCCTCACTCTGGCTAAATGACTGATTTTTCCATATTACACAGAAGAGCTTTAGTCTCTCCACATTAGGCTGAATGAATGTAAGTGATGGTTTAATTTTTGCTAGCTAAAGTTTTTGATAGCCCTGGGTGTCTCCCATCTTAGGATAGGAAAGACTTTCTGGAATAGCTCAGTAATGCAGGAGCATGCTGATGAATGTCAATGGAAACAACGTTAACACTTGGCCGCACACAGACACCCAGAATTAAAACTTCAGGTACCAGAGAAACCGAAGTGTTTATAAGTTAGCAATCTGTATGCTCTAGGGAACTTTAGGGCTACACAGCAGTTGAACAAAGATTTCAAGAATGAGGAGGTGCTCAAAGTTCAGTTAAATTTAGTTATAGTGGCAGACATTAATTTGAGGGTTTGAGTTAAAGTGACTGGGAACTTTCATGACACCTAAGAGGGCTGAAAAACAAATCCACCAACTCCTAAAGACTTAGCCATCCTTTGCCTCAAAAAATGCTTATAAGGGAGCAGCCGATCAAGGAAGATGTGTTGATAGAAAGCCTTGGGTTTAGTAGATACCTCCCTTAGCTTCCCTTTGTTAAGTATTTAAACATGAATAATTAAACACCCTCTAACAGTCCATCCTATATAACTGATTTCCAAGGAGCTGGAAGATGTAACAGCAACGAGTAACAAAAGTGAAAGGAAATGTTTGCCAGATCAAGATGGAAGTGTCAGCACAATCTTCTTCTACCACTGAAGAACCCCTTTTCCGTGCTGCGCAGGGCTCAACGCTCCTCCACATCAACTGCAGAAAGTTTCTTTGTATATGAAAATGTCAGCAAATGTAAAATGTAGGCAGAATTAGAAACCAGGTTGATGAGAACAGAAAATGTGGTTGGGTGTGGCTACAACTTCCAAATCCACTCTGCACTCGTAAATTTTACATTGCTATTTTTAAAGGTTGTTTATGCTCACACATTTTTTTTTAATTGGAACTTGACCAGATTGTGCATATTTTACGATGCCGTCACTTTCCAGAATATCATTCACAGTTTCTTTTTTCCTAACATTTACAAAATTTAATGACTTCCCTCCTATAAAAGATATAGGCATCTGCATTTTTTTGAAATACAATCAGTTTAAGCTGTTTAAAACCAGGAGGGGGGAACATCCTGCTTGATAGTTTACCAATAAAAATGAGGAAAGATAAAAACAACAACAGGAACAGACACCCCCTACTTCTAGCCTAAGATTTCTGCAAAACAGAATGCACTGTGCTTCTCTGCTTTGAATGAAAATGCAGAGATTAGAATAACAGGATAGAGCAGGCCAGATTTTTTCCAGTGAAACTACATTTATTTTAAAAATGAGATTTCAGTGAGCCCCGTTATTGAAAAACTCTTGGGTCGGTTGGACTATCAGACAATTCTGAGGGAAACTCTTTTAAATTCCTGGTGGATCTGGATCTCCAGGATTTTCAGAACTCTGGCACTTCAGCTGTGGGAAAAATATTGCTGTAGGTTTCTTCCAGCAATTATAGGAGCACCCTTTTACTGACTCATTTGGGCTGATATTATACTGACTGTTGTTAGTAATGGAACAGAAAAGAAGGCTGATCCTACAGAGCAGGTTTTGTGGGCTTCCAGATCTTTCTAAGTTTTAATGAAATTGATTAAATTTCTGTTACAAGATAACTTTGCAAGAAAAGGAGAGCCTGATGTCTTGCTTTTTTCTAGAGGAATTCCCCTTTACTCACACAAATAGTTCTGTTAAATCCAAAGGAAAGCCACCAGTGACTGAAAAATCAGGAGCACAATATATTATGAGTGATTAGGCACTTTAAAATAGGTTCCCATGGTGTGGGTGGACTTTGTGGTATTTTTATTTATTTATATATTTGCATAGGGTTGAATATGAAAGTTGATCCTATAGGTCGACTTCAATCCACAAGATTTACTGCTGTCCATAAACTGAACGAATGTTCCAGAGTAAGTCATCCCCTTGTACCATGTAAGTTTGGCTGAGTATGAAGTGGCTGGTGCTGAATTAGTAGACAAAGGGACAGATATTTTTTAGGACAACAGTTAAAATTTAAAATCAGTGAGTTTTCTGGGCTGTGTGTTGCTAGGGGCAGTTCGTCATTCCCAGATTGTAGTCCAGAACTTCTGCATATGGTAGCAAAAGTACTGTACACAGTTTAAAAGTTTATTTTGCAATTTGAACCTTCCCCTTTAAGAAAATAAATAACAAAGTGTAGTTTCATCCTGTTTGACGTCCCTTAGGAGAGGAGAAAGCATGTGCTTTGAGCACTGATTTGGTATAAAGACACTTCTGTGTAACCTTGAGTGGATAACTCATATACCCCATGTTTCTATTCCTCATCTGTGAAATGGAGGTACACCAAATGTGAAAATTTAGCCTAATAACTGGGCTAAAGAAATATCCAATTTATTGCTTATTGAGAATGCCTCTTTAAAATCCCACTTGCACCCATATACAGATCCAGTCACTCAAAAGCATATCAGTCCCCATTTATTTTACTCCTTCAAAAGCATCAGATAATGACTTTTGAACAGTATTACCTACTAATACTGTATTAGACCTAAAAATTTTCAGTAAATTATTTTCTCTGCCTTCATTTATATGTGAGTCTGAGCTATCCATTTTTTTGTATATTTTTACTACTTCTGAAGCTTAGATCAATGTGTCTTTTTTTTTTTAACAACTGTCCCATTATCCAGTT
The DNA here is from genome assembly GCF_000690835.1 of Fulmarus glacialis. Classification (NCBI taxonomy): domain Eukaryota; kingdom Metazoa; phylum Chordata; class Aves; order Procellariiformes; family Procellariidae; genus Fulmarus; species Fulmarus glacialis. The sequence continues at coordinate 67,719 of NW_009200909.1, read as the reverse complement.
GACCTTTCTACAAAGACTTTCTTTGTTCAGATGCATTTCTTATTTTTTCTTCTTCTTTTTTTCATCTTTTTTTTAAATGAACCTAAAGGTAATTGTGTTCATCACTGTACGCTGAATTATAATAGCCATTTTTGAGAATAGTGTTTTGTACAATGGAGATCACTTGATGACGATCCAATATAAAAATAAACCTAGGAGAATAGATTGACTGAGGAACAGTATCCCAGAATACACAATATAACACTTGTGAGAGAAATTGGACAATGATAATAGGAAAGACGCCAGAACTCCTTTGACCTGCTGAAGTTCTACTGTGCACAATGCAGCTCACCTTTTAATTGTCCAGCTTTTAGCAGTACAAGGAGTCTGAAAACTGAAAGAAGCAGGGAGAGAGAGGGAGCCAGCCTAAATAAGATGATCTGCAATGCAGGAGGCAAAACAGACAAATTATTGTCTCAAACTGGGGAAGGAGGAATTGTCTGTTGGCTTGCCTTTTGTCCCTAATTAAAAAAGGATTAGAGCCTGTGCAGCTTCAAAGTACAGGATCTGATTTTGTTGGTTTGTTTGCTACAATGCAACATGAAATGATTCCTACACTGATTTCCCTATTTCAGTCACAGGTATTAAAGACGACTATGATTTTCACTTATGAAAGCCCTCAGAAAATCAGTGGTGTTTTAGAAACACTTTTCACAGGGTTATGCTTTGCTTTGCTACATTTCTTAATTCACAGGTATTAAAGACGACTATGATTTTCTCTTATGAAAGCTTTCAGAAAATCAGTGGTGTTTTAGAAACACGTTTCACAGGGTTATGCTTTGCTTTGCTACGTTTCTTAACAGCTAGGGGGTTTAGCCACATGTCTTCCCTTGGAAAAAATCAGAAACTTCTCGACTTGATACTCCCCTTAGCTGCATGGTGTGAGTATGACCAAGCAGAAGAGAGCCGGAGAGATCCTTCCGGTACCCTTCACGCTAACTCTTACTGTCTTTCAGCGTACTAAGTAGTTGCACTCTGGAACATTATGGACTCTGAGACCCTAAATATGTCATTATTTGATCACAGACAGCACGGGCAAAGGCAGGTACAGCCACAGTGTCCATGGACAGAACCATCCCATGTTCATAGCCATGTCATGAAGTGGGAGGCAGAAGGGAAGTTATAGCCACTGTGAATCTGCCTTTGGATATAACTACAAGGGAGGATGAAGAGCATCACGATAAGGATAACCAGTTCCCCGTTCTGGTTGCTGACCCTGCTATCCTTTTAACTGTGGAGGAAAATACTGGGAACTCTATAGATTCATCTCTTCTCCTGCCCGTTTAATCCTCCACCAGAGTGCTTAGATCCCATTTTTTTTATAGCTTGGAGAGTTTTCTGCCATCGGTCTCAAGTTATGTCATAATGGATATTCCCTTATGTATAGGAAGGTCATAACAATCACAGGAGTAATTTGTACCATCTGTAAGGTACCATTGGAAATTCATTTCCTTACAGAGATGCGTAAAGACAGACCTTTAAACATTTTTTAATTTCAGTAGGAGCTGGTGTCCTAACACACCTGAGAATCTTGGTCTGAAAGGTTTTGGGATTGTTGATACCACACAGCTCCACCAGGCCCACTGGGTTCACAGATGGTGACCCCACAAAAGCGGTCCTGGTTGAACAGAATGTGATCCCCAGGGTATAAGGTAACCTGTTTGCTTGGGCACATGTAGCTGACGGGTACACTGCTGTGATAGGTGTTTGTGAGATAGCTGTGTACAGGCAATAAGGCAGGATGTAAAGTGGGGCATGCTTATAGGTATTATGCCTCGGGCTCCTTTCTGAGAGCAGTGCCTCAAAGTTCGGACAGTTATTCTGTGTTTAATCAGAGGTTGATGTTATTAGATGTGAGTCTCTGGACTGTGTTTGCAGTTCTATGTATGATTTGCAAGGGCAGCTGGAAGAAGGCATCCGAAAGAAGAAGAAAAGTCTACATCCATAATAGAAGCATGTCCTTAAGTCATGTGTCCTTGGAAATGTTACCTCTCAGTTCTGCTGTGAGAGTTTATACCTTCCCAGGCATTGCACTGCGTCCCCTCTGCAGAGGGGATAATGGCAATAGAATTAGGCTTTTATATTCACAAAGAAAGGTCAACATATGCCTTTATAAACCTTAAAAACATCCTTTTTGCACTTTCTGATAATCAAATGTGTTGAAAGAACCAATCAATTGGACGTAAACATTTCATGTTCAGCGGTGTATAGTCATGCAGGACAGTGTATAATGAAACACTCCAAAATAAAGAATGGAGAAAAGTACATCCCTATTAAAAGCATAGATTTATTGACTTATCGATGTGTTTAAAAGGTCTCTGCTCTGAAACTAGGCTATATGTAAATAAGAACAATTGAAAGCAAAGGACAAATTCACAGGAAGAATTGAAACTGTATGAATCACTCAGGCTTTCTGTAGCTGGACTTAAAAATTATTTTTAACCTGTGCTTGTCTCTAATCCTGAATCCCTTTGTTATGACAAAAAAAGCCTGTTTCTACAAAAGCAATTCTTACCCAAATTAAACGACTGTCTTAACCCTCCTGACTGACTTATTTTTAAATCATAAACATTTTAAAGGACAGGAATATAGGAATTTATGACAGCTGTTTTTTAAACACTAGAAACAAGGAACAACGCAACATGAATATTTAAAATGAATACTGAACAGACATATACACATTCCTTTAAAAAAAAACAAGCAACAAACAAACAAAACCAACCAGAAAACCAACAACACCATTCTGCTCTTATTTTTAAACTCCTTTTATTCATTCAAGTCCATAAATTCTTGTTCTTTTTCTTACAAGGTAAACAGCATACTTTACACTCAACTCTGTAGACATAAAAATAATACTTCAAGTGTATTGTTATGGTTTCTATATCTATCCAGGAAATAATATTGAAGAAAATATCTCTCTGTATACATACTTCTATATACATGCATATTTTAAAACTAACACTAGGTCTTCTGTGGAGCTCATTGCCTCAAGATAACTTGGGAGGCAAAACTTCAGGAAAGGCTTAGGATGCTGACAGACGATCTCTGGCAAATCTCTCAGTGTTTATAGCTCTGCCCTGCTTGGAAGTTCACCTTGCCTCTACTCTGCAAGTCACAGCACCCCAAAGCAGTCAGTAAAAGTAAAATATACTCTTCCCTGAGGTGTTCCAGATTGGAAGTTTTACTTCTAATTTAAATGAAGATGCTAGTTTTCCTGATGGTGCAGCTGAAGTCTAATCATATGTAGCCTTTTGCCAGCTTTGCTATAGGTCTAGGAGGTGGGAAGACAGCTAGAGGGGAAGATAGCTAGAGACAGCAGTATCTTAAACCACTGAAGCAAGGTTTTGCAGATCTCATCTAACAGAGCCTTTAGATATTGTATATACAGAGAGACTATGCAAACTTAAATTAAATGGGGCAGGAAGATGGTGGGAATAGAGATTCCTCAACAGATTTTACACACATAACCTTTATTTTGATACTAAATCTTTCATTGAAATTAATGGAAGCTTAGGCAGGTAAATGTATTTGCAAATCTGACACATAGACTAAAATGTTTCAATGCATAAGGCATCCCTATCTGACGGGATTAGGAAGAAATAAAGTCTGGAAGCACACAGTTATATAATTAAACAGTTACTGATTTCTTACCTTTTCTACTGAAGCATCAGATACTGGCTAATGTCAAAGATGGGAGCCTGGATAATAAAGACCATTTTTGTGATCTAGAATAATGGGAAGGTTCACATAGCTGTAAACTGTGTTGAACCACAGCACATGATCAAACTATTAAAATATTCTTAAAGCATGAATATCAGCAAATGAATGTTGGTCTTCAGGCAAGTGACAGAGATGTCATTCCACTTATACATAAAACCAAATTAATTCCTTTTGTTTGAAATGCTCTACTAACAACAGAAAGAAGTCTTACATTAATCAGTTTAGGAGAACGTTGGTGAAAAGATAGAAAGTTTTAAACTGCACCCACTGTAGATGAGCAATGATTTGTTGATCAGATACCTGTTATTTGAGAAAAGACTGATAGTTTGGGAAAACCAACTTGAACATAACATATTTGGGGAGTACCAATTTATCGTGGTGTTTCACTTATAGCATCTTTCCAATGCCTTGATTCCACCAAATAAAATTTGCAGCACTCCCAGGCGACAAAAGACAAAGTTGTTGGATCATTTAACTTCTTATAGTAGCCCAAGAGAAAAAAGAGAAAAAGTGGAGGGAGAATGGTAAAAGACATGATGCTGAGTTATTATTAAAGTTGTTCAGATGGATGAGCAAGGTACTTCAAATGGAAGGAGGAATGTCTCAAACATTGTTCAGCTTTCAGACAGAACCTTCTGGGTGAGATTAGAAAGTGTGGAACAGCATTTGGGGGCAGAATTTTTTTTTTTTTTTTTACTCATTGTTAGTTACAGAGTTCAGCAATTTTAATTTGTTTTTCTGTTGACATCCACCTACTTGCTCAGAGTCAAACACATGCTTACATCAATCAAAACATAAATGTCAGATACCATCATTAACATCACTGGAGTTATACTGTCTTTATCAGCTATCTATAAAGTACTTCTAATTTAGTCAAAACAAGAACCCATGGAAACATTATGGGAATCAATTTTTCTGAGACTCTTTCCACCCAGTTTTGAAATTAAAAACTTCCAGGGCTTTTTTCCATGTTAACTATCAAAGTACTCTCTCCAGCAATCACTTGTAACTCACCAAAATAAGTATCCCTATCCTTACATCACACTCCATTTTCTTACAAAATTTAGATTAGTGTAAAATTGTTAATAAGTCAAAGAGCATGTAATACATCAATCTGTTAATAAATGTATAAAATCAGCATCAGGTGACCAGTGCTTCCAAGGTGAATCTTTTTTGGGCTCCTCTTTTTGGAACCCCTTTGTGCAACACCTAATAAAGTAAGGCATAAGGTCAAGGTTACTGGTGCTAGAAGGGTGAGATCTGTAGGAAAAGAAAGCTGAACAAATATTTTTATTAGAAAAATTGAGGAAAAAAAAAAAAGAACAAGCTTTTGAGCACATGAGATCTGGAGAAGAAGAATATTGGTTGGTGTAATAAAGTTGATTTCTTTTGCTACAAATCTTTACCTTTGACTACCACAAGCACAAGAATGCCATTACTCCTAAACATGTTGTAATACATTTAATACTGAAAGCCATGGTGATAGTCCCCTGTTACTTTTAAAGAAAATGAGAAGGAAAGTAACTTAGGAAAACTAAATTTTAGAAATGGCTTTTCACGAAGTGATTAAGAGAAAAATCACCTTCAAAAGCCAAACATATCACCCTGTGTGATAACTCATCTGGAAAGGAGTCAAATTGTTCCTAGAAAGTCTGTGAACGTAAAATTGAAGAAGATAGCCCTAGATCCAAAGGCACTCCCAGCTCTAGAACAGGCGGTAAAGGTTCAGTCTGATCAAGGAATCGTTTTGTGAGTTTTCTACTTGGAAGGCAGACTGAATGCTGAGGCACAGGCCAGTGTTTCAGCACACGCAATCTTCTTCTGGAGTAAGGGTGCAAGTCCTGTACGACTACTCATGTTACTTGTGCTAATACACTCATGTGTGTTACATTGCTATGCAGGAAACTGCTTTGCTGTGTAAGTATGTAAAACTAAAATCAGTTAAGGTTGTTGTTCCTCTTACAAATGAACATATCAGAGTCTGGCCCACAAGATCAAGCAAGAATGACTTTTCAAAGAATTTTACTGGTGCAATTTTATCATGCAAAGCATGACCCCCAAATCTATGTTTATATGATAGAAGAGAATGGCTCTGAAGGTAATAGAATTTGCCTTTTAAAAGAATTTGCATTATAAAAAAATGCATTTAAGTGGAAATAGATCTAACATAACAGACATTTTAAAAAGCTGCCTCAAAGTGTATTTACCTGGCAGAACAGCTGTTCTGGTCTCCTGAGTAAATAATTAAATGTTTTAAAGAAACTGCACATACACATATTTACCTGATAGCATGGAACAAATATAGCCAATATTTTTTATCATGCTTGGAATACATAAAAATTATTTCTGCAAGGACATGAGCCAATATGGTCCTCATTTTGTAAACTTGTCCCGAGGGACAGACTTTAAATCTGAGGTAGAGATCTTTTGGCAAAACAAACAAACAAACAAACAAAACCAACAACAAAACCCAGAGAGTTAAAGTGTTGATTCATTAAAACCAAAAGCATTCTGAAGACAGGATTATTTTTTATGGCAATTTTGACATTTTGATTTTTGGGAATAGGGACGGGAAATTCAGAATTGTCAAAACCTTCTGGTTTTACACTCTCAAATGAATATTCTCATTTTCTTCACTGACATGCATTTTCTGTTACGTATAGATGTTCTCTCAGTTTGATTTTGTGTGCTAGTTGTTTTTCAGTCCCAGAGGAGGGTGGGAACATAGGTTGGGAAAATAAAATGGAAGGTCTTTGAATAGCCTGTGAAGTTTCTGGTTAGTTTGGAAATGAACAGCAGAATTCCAGACTCACGGCCACAGTACCGCAGAGGGACTGACCCAAATCTTCATGCCACACTTGCAAAGGCAACAACATACAAATACATCTATATATGTAGCATGCATGAGAGCTGCCCACACAACAGCAGGAGCCGCTAAAGACATTCAGCTCGATGGCTGCTGGTATTCATTGACAGCTGGTTTCTGTAGGAGGCAGACCTAGAAAATGTCATGTTTTATGAACCTGCCTCCCTCACTCTGAGGATTCCAGTGAAAGATAGAAGCAGAACAAATCTCCTGTGTTATGCAAGCAAGCGATGTAGACGGCATTTGAGACATTTCCAGTTCTGGCTATTTTGGCCAAAGGTCTGATATCACACCTAATTTTCCAGAAACCAGTATCAAGTAGAATGGAAGAATAGAATCAATATCAGTCAGTATCAATTTAGTCTGTTTCGTTTCCTGCATTTGTTTCACTCTCACAATATTTTTTTTCCTTAAAAATGGTCCTCTCTATATATGAAAGCAGTTCTCTGCTGTAATTATCAGGGAAAGCTTTCTTCCTTATGGAGCAGCAGGGCTATAGTGACTTTAACATAAGGAATGGAGAGGGACTTCCAATATTAACTCTTGCTTTCCACCATCTTTAAACCTACAAAGGAATTCACATGATTAATTGTAGATGTCTATAATGTAGATATCACCTTAGGGTGTCTTCATAGTCAGCAGGCATTTCTAGGATGCAATTCATCTTGCACCAAAGTAGACATCTAAATGAGACCAGATGAATTGTGACCTGGAAGTGTCTATTGGTCTTCACTGAGTATAAAGGAAGATGAGTGAGTAGCTAAGATATAGGTTTCTATACTGTTGATGTCTCATTTAGCTACAAGAATTCCTGTTTCTTTCCTGGGCTGTGCAGGAGCAGATTCAATAGCTGCAACTCTGTACATCAGACTGCTATGACTCATGTTGAACTGGAATTTGGCCTCAAAAAAAGTCATAACAAAGTCATAGCAAATATAGTTTTCAGTGTAGCCACCTTTTCATTTTACAGGTACGCACACTGCTCTAAGTAGCATGTACGAGTAAGAGAGCCTCTTTATTTACCCAGAAAAGCATCAAGTCACTACAAACATGACAAACAGATGCAAGGGATTAATTCCAAACACATCTGAAAGCCGCTAACAATGTTATCTGAGCCTCTCTCACAAACCTAAAGAGAAGACTATCATTTTTGCTACATAAAACTTTTCTATTGCTTGAGCAGCCACTGACGTTTTAGAAACACAAATCTAAATTCATATATAGCTTTTCAGGAGAGAAGTCTGAAGTGTCCTTTTCACAAAGCATGGGGTAATGCAATCTTTTTCTACATATGAATTAAATGTAGGTTGAAAATTGGCCTTCTGTATTGGAAAGCCAAATCTAGCTTTAGCAATGACATGAGTGTGAGTATGCTGTGCACACCAGAACACACATATACCTGCAATTGTGGCACCAGATTCCATTTGCTTCATCCGTCTGAAACAACATGCCTGGATCTTCTCAGTCCTAAGCAGGAAATATGACTGAAGAAACAGTACTTTTAAGGGGGCTTATCCTCCCTGTGCATTTCAATTCCATAAGACAGCTAGGACATATGAAATAGTTGCTGATAAGATCTGGTAATATAGAGCTCATATGAAAATAATAATCAAAATGCTTGAAAGAAGGGGTTCTCACTCAGTTATCTGCTTTACCCTTTATGTTCCATCCATTAAACAGAATCTCTTATATGCATGGTTTCTTAGATGTTCAGAGAAAAGGAAGGCTTGAATCATAAGCAGACACAGACTATGAGAGTGCTTTAACCTTATGAACCTTTTCTTGTTGATATGAGAAAGAACTGACCTGGCTTATTTAATTATGGGAGAGGATTTGAAGCTGAGAGGGGCCTCCAGCAGCCCAGAGTCAGATTCTGTTCTCTGAGATGACTTTGAAGAGATTTCTAAATACTGTCTGTTATGAATTGCAGTTTTAGATGCCTCACTCTTACCCATGCGTGTCCTCAGGAGCCTATGACCATCTCAGATGTCTGGCTGCCTTCAGACATTGCAGCAAAGAGCTGAGCATTGCCACATTGACAGTGGGTCTCGTTTGTAGACTGGACCCTTCCTCTCCCCATGCTTCAGTCAGCATCTGAAAAATGGTGACAGTAGCACTTGCCTTTTTCCCAGGAGTGGTGAAAATAAATATAAAAGAACTACAGTTACAGTGTCTTCTTAATTAAGCTGTTATGGAGTAAGTTCTCATTTCACTTACTCTTGTGTAAATCAAGAATAAATTACTGTTACCTTAGTTTGTATATGTGTAAAACGCCATAGGAAAATCAGTTTAGAGATCCTTATTTTAAATTCCATTTTGTTTGTTTGTTTGTTTTTAAAGGATTATGGTGAAATTGTTGATTGGGAGGAGAGGTTTTATTCCAACTGTTCGAAAGGCAAGGAGGAATGGCTGTTGCACTGATGAAGCATAATCATATTAATACTTTATTACTGTATTTGTCAATATATTAGTGCGATATTTTATTGTATACATTATTAACTGTTGCTTTTAAATGTTTTATGCTGGTCTGTTACATTTTTTATTTTGACTGTGATAGATTTTGATCTGAAAGACCTTTTTTTTCCTTTGGAACAAGAAAAAAAAAATAACATTACATTAAAGGAAACTTATGAGATCTAAGCCAAAACTAGTAAATGAAAAAGGTGGTATTTTTCTGCTTCTTCTTAATCTTTCCCCCTCCCACCTGCTCTCTTTGTGTGAGTGCTCCATTCTTTGCTCAGAAGCTGGAGGGTTTATGACTTTAAAATCTGTACTGTTGGAGGCTGAGAACTCTTTGCTTTTTACAGTATCTGTACAAAACATCTGTAAGTCCTAAGCAACAAGCAGGAATTGGTTCAAGAAGGAACTATAGATGAATCACTAAGTAATACTCTCTGCAATCTAAGTTTGACATCCCAGGGGTAGTGGGGGAAAAAAAAAAAACAAACAACTAAAAAAGGAAACCCTACTAAAAGTAACATTGTAAGTTTAAACTATTGAATGGAAAGTTAGGAGAAAAAGGAAAGAAAACGCAAAGCAGGGTGCTGCTAACTCCAGAAGCCAGGAAATTAAAGGCAAGGTTTTTGAAGGCCCTCAGCACACATCAATCCTTAATAGGAATCTCATGCCTGCCTGCCATTTAAGCCTTTGAAAACATCCTCCTGAAATCCTTCATCTCCTTTTCATGTAAATGTACCATAGCCACAACAAAGTCATAGAAGGCCTGCATACCCTTTGACGTGAAAGGAAGGAGGGAGGGAAAATGTAAATGACTGTGTTGAAGGGGTTATTCAAGCCAAACAAGCATTGCTTCAGAAATGGAAATCCAAAACCTGAGGAATCATGGAGAGGAGTCTAAATACTCAGAGAAACTGTTAAGTCCTTTCATATGGGGCTGAAAAAGAGCAGGTTAGGGTTGTTTCTGGCTTCTCTTACTGCTCTGTTACTGTTAAGAGCAGAAAGTCCCCCCGCTGGGCTGCCAATCCTGCTGCTGCCATCTTGTTTTAGGGGGCTTGAGAAAAGCTCCCCAAGGGACATCTCCTGAGGCAGCCATGTCTTCTGTCATCATTGTTGGAAGGTGACTACCTGGATACTGAACAAACTGCTGTTTGAATAGTGATTGTTTGGTAATCACTGAATGAATGTTTAATAAATTTCATAAAACCACAGACTTTGAATATACTTTTCCATCTTGTGGGAGTTATTTGTCTGTCAGAGAAGCCACCCACCACACCTATTTCCTCCAGGCTGTTTCCTGATGTTGTCTAATAAAGAACTTGAAGTCAATTTATTTAGAATATCCCTGCAGTCATTTGTGTAGACCATGGATTCTTTTGAAGAGATGTTGATAATTAGTCCTAAAGAAAAAGGCTTAATTTCTTCCTCTTGCAAATACCAGCTGTCCCTCCTCATCAATCTATAGCAGGACTTAACCTTTTTTTTTTTTTTTTTTCTGTAAGGCCAGGGTATTTCCTCAAATCCCAGTGGAGTACTATCTATGAGTGTGATTGTTAATTGCAGTCATGCTACTAGGTTGAACCGAGCTCTTGGTCATCCTTGACTGATCCTTCCTTCATCATTCAGAAAATCCTTTTTCATCTTCCACCATAATTATAACATGGCAATCCTATCTAAATAAGTTCCTTTTTACAATTAACTGCTAATTACTGATTTCTCTCTGACACCAAACTTTACCAGAGCTCCATGCCCATATATAAATTACTGCATTTTGAAGAGACCGACTGAAAAGTGTAACAGGGTTTTTTTTTACATTTTTGGATGGGAGGTAATTTATTAATTGTATGAAATTTTTCTTTATAAACGCCTACATCCACATATATGTATATATCTACTATAGGCGTGCATGCATGTGTACATGTACTCACATATACATGTAGGACAAAATGCTTTGATTGTTTTTGTTTGTTTTTAACACTTTGTTTGTTTCTGTGGCCTTTTTCCCTTCCATAATATCTTGTGGGGGGTTGTTTGTTTGTTTTTCCTCTCAAGGAAACCAACATTTTCCACAGGAGATTTTAGTGAAAAATTGCCATGTTGATGACTGTATACAACATATACATTCATTTAAGCTATAATGTTAAAATTATGTCAATATTGTTCTTTGGCACTTAGATATGCAAAGAAGAAAACTTGGTTTTCATGACCGCAATAAACGGAGGGAAGTTAGGGCTGCCACTTTCCAGATGCACACACAGCCGATACCTGCTCAGCTCTTGAACAGTCAGGCCAGACACAGAAAGAGACAATAAGATGCCAAACTGCTCTAGGGGACTTCCACACATGGGAAATGGTGGCTGTCACCTCTATATCAGAAGCAGGTAAGGCTTATCTGTCACCTCACATTTGCATTTCACTGTGTAAGTACAGAGATGAGGGTCATGCCCCAATTCTTTGTGTCCGATTCCTGTAGGAGAAATAGTGCTTAGCATCCTAAGTGAGAGACAGGACGCTAAACTGCAATTACCAGTGACTCACCTTCCTTTGGCTCCAGTGACAGAGGCTTGTAATTTTGGAGCTGGACAATGTGAGCTCTGTTACTGCTGAGATATTAATGGCTGAGGATAGCACAAAGTGTATTGGCAGCTGCAGCATCAATGAAGATCATCAGTTAGTTAATCACAGTGTATGCAGTGTAACAACTCTATCCTATTAGGGGCCTTTTTTTTTTTTTTTTTTTTCTTTTTGCAAGAAGATTTAGAGTTTCTAAATGACATTTGGTCCCGGATGCTAAGTGCTGTATTTTCCCAAACCAACAGGCAATCCTTGCCCCAAACACCTCAGGCCCTGATCCACAGAGGTAATTCAGCTCTTACTTTCTAGTCCATCAAGATAAATTACCTTGATTTACCTTCATGAATCTAGGCCCCAGAGTTGAAAGAAACAAAGCATAGTAGGAGAGAAAGTATGACTGTCCCCGTGTTGCACAAAAGCACAGAGAAATGGATTTGCCCAAGGTCATGTAGGGCACAACAGGAACAGAATTCAGGTCTCTGAGTCCCAATCTAACATATTAACTACAGATTCTTCTTTCTTCCCCTCTGTGCTTTTATACTTTCATACATGGTACAGAAAAGACCAAGTACCATGTATTATTGAACCAATCTCTCCTTTTTTAAGTTCCTGACTTTCTGTTGCAAAGAAGCTAAGCAGGAAATTAATCAAGGGTAAAAACAAAAATTAAAGGAATCTATAAATGTATTTCCAGCAATTTGCAAAAGGAAAGTTGGATCAATACAATATGAATTAGAAAATATAATAGGAAAACAAAGGAAAAAGGCATCTCTAAGTTAAAGAATGTCATTCTTACATTCTCACTGTGTTAAGCCCATTAGAAAAATCCTCCCTATCTATATTATTTCCTCTCTCTTTTCACTTTAAAGACGAATCTTGTAATTTCCACTTTTACATATGCTAACACCCAACCCAATTTCAATAAGGTTTTCAGCTGTACCATGCCCTTGTAAGCCCCCTAACCTTTGAAAGCTGTTCTGGAATTTGTTTCTCATATCTAATTTTTTTTATTATTATTATTTAAGGATCATAAAGTGGAAGTCAGGTTGCTGCATTTTCAGAGACAGATGAAGCAAAGTGCTCCGCTGGGAGTATTCAGCCCCAGTGCCTTGCTGTATTACGGCATATGGAGTTGCGTCTCCAGGCGCTGACATTAGCAGTCCTGCTTCAGGTAACTCATTTAGCTTTGGTGTCATTTTACAATAAATATACCATCCACCGACACAAATTAGACAGCTATTGAGATTAATTTTGAGGCACTATCGGCAACATCTTAAATCAAAAATCATTCTTTATTAGCATGCTCGGCTGTACAGTGCTCTCTTTTCCCCTTCCCCCCTCCCTTCCCTGCCACAAGAATAAATGAGCCCCCATGGTTGACACAGCGCATCAAGTGTTTTATAATAGTCTAATTGTAGCTAATGGTTTGTGCAGCTAATTAAGGCCCTATGAATTACAGTAATCAGTCAGCCTCATCTTCTAAACCAGATAGTTCTATTCAAGCGTCCCTTTAGGAAAAAACAAAAAAAAAAAAAAAGAAAAATAAAGAGAGAGAATTGGGAGACAAATTCTGAAAAGAAAGAGAAAGAAAGGAAGGAAGGAGAAAAGAGAGCATAATGATCTGGTATGTTCATTAGAGTGCAAATAAATTAATGTAACTTTTTCTTTAATTTCTTGTTAGTTATTACAGAAATGCTTGTGTAAAGTAACATGAGTCCTTGCATTATGGTTTGCAATAACAGAAGAGGAAATTATGGTGTTCTTATTTCTGATGTAGGATATATATTTTAATTATGGTACTTTATTGGAGAAGAATATCTTCATTTGGGCAAAAAACTGTAGATGAATAGTGATTTTGATTATATCATCATTTAGGAGAAAAGGTTAAATACAGGAAAGGCATACATAAACACTAGTTGCACCGTAACCAAATGTGTGGGAGAACCTGAAGCCTGTAAATGCAGAGTATGTCTTTAAGTTATGGAGAAGGCATTTTTGTGCAAGACGGGGTGTGGCTGCTAAATGGAATGTCCTTACTGCCCAGGGTGTTTACTGCAGCATATCTTCCAGGCTGTTGTGGGTTATCCCTAGTAGACAGCTAAGCACCCCACAGCCACTCCCTCACTTCACTCCCTCCCCCAGTGGGATGGAGGAAGAGGAAAGGAAGAGTAAAACCAAGAAAACTCATGGGTCATGTTAAAAATAGTTTAGTAAGTGGAGAAGTGGAAGAAGAGAGAAACAAAACAAAACAAGTGATGCAAAGACAATCACTCACCATGTCCCACACGTAGACAAAAGCCCAGTCAGTTTCCAAGCAAAAGATGGCCTACTCAAATCTCCCACCTCTCTATTTTATTGCTGTTATACAGCATGGAATACCTCTCTGGTTAGTTCGGGTCATCTGCCTGGTTGTGTCCCCTCCCAGCCTCCTGTGCACCCCAAATCTATTTACTGAGGGCGCAGAGTGAGAAACAGAGAAGACCTTGACATTTTGCAAGTACTGTTCAGCAATAGCCAAAACATTAGTATGTTATCAGCATCGCTTTTGTCGCAAACCTAAAATAGCACCATACAAGTGACTATGAAGAAAATTAACTCCATCCTGGCCAGACCCAGTACATAGACCTATTCCTGCCTGTAGGGTATCTGCCATTCAGATCCTGGAGCTCTACTTTTAAATCCCACTTTGTGGCAAGCAATGCTGGTGTCCACTTTAGAGAATTTCCCCGGTCATGAGACACTGTCAAGACAGTAGAGGAGATAAAAAGAGGTACCAATTAAGCACAACAGATTGAAATCCCTTCACCTAACTTAAGGTAATGTAGATGTGCAAACTCACCATCCTAAACCCTCGCTAGAAGCAGTGGTGAGTGGTAGGCAATTTTAGTACATAATTCTTCTATCTTATTTTAGATAGCTAAACACTTACCTTTAGCCAGAAAAAGTCAAGTGAGGAAAAGCTCCCAACCAATGTGTCCACCTTGTCTACCTTGAGGATTAATATGCATTTGGTAGTACAGGACAAGTTTTCTTCTCCTGAAGGTCACACCTCATTTTTTATGAAAAGTATGGGTCAATATGAGACAGGTTTGGACTTCAGCGTGATCCGTGTACAGAGGTGGAGAACTGAAGTGACAACAGAACTGAAGCACTGTGTTGGAATTTTAGCAATCCAAACTTCAAGGCTTCTATATACACCCGCTTTGATTACATCTACACTAGCAAATTAAATAGTGCCAGGGGATGTTCCCAGGCACAAAAGCTCAATTTTCTGTACTGTTAAATTGTTAGCGTGCTCCCTGGCATGGATCTGTTGTATCTCAATTAGCATTCTCCCAGACAATGGGAAGACCACAGGCAAGAAACAGATTCCAGTAGATAGTCCGGATATGGTCCTTCTCTTTTGAAAGTTAAGATTGTTTAGTAGTACAAAGAAAGCTCATTCCATGCCACTCAGCTTCAGATTGAATGGATGATCCTAGATGTACTAAAACTACTGCTGTGGCTACCAAACCCTACAAGATGTCCATGTTGTTTAGTTGCAGGTTCATCATCTAGTGCGGCACTGATCAGATGTACCAGGGTTAGCTCCAGATAAGTCAGTGTGTTTAGGCATCCCAGCTTTCACTGTTGAGGTCTGTGGCACAACTATCCAACATATGTCTGCTTATGGTCCATTAGTATCTAGAGCCTAAGAGCTTCATTGCTAATGTTACCTGCAGAGCCTGTTCCTGCCATAATTCTCAGAACCTGCTTCCAGGCTGGGTTCAGCACAATGCTAAGCTGTGTGCATATGTTTAGGAGTGGCAGGAGAAGGAGGTAAGCTGTGTCTTCATTACAGAAGAGATGTACTTGTGATGGACCCCACAGCCACGAGTCTCAGATGTCCACCCCAGCCATGTGAAAGACTATGCATTCTGATCACTTTGGTGCACAGAAAGAGATGGGAGATGATATCCCCCTGATCCCTCAACCTGGATGATCAGGGGACCAGGAACTCTGAGCATACTGCCGAGCTCACTCGCCCTGCAACGTAGGCACATTGGTAGCTGTGAATGGTTTTGCCTTTGCAATCCAGTGCTTGCAACATTCATTTAGACCATAGGAAGCCCAGATTCACTGGCTGCTTTGCATTAAGACTAAAACAGAGACAAAATCATTGCTTTTTTTTTTTTTTTTTTTTTTTTTTAGTAATTACCATTCCCTGGAACTGGAGGGCAACAGGGAGGTAAGACATCTATAACAAAGCAAACAAAGAATCTGGACTTCAAAATAATTACTACTGTGGACATACTCTGGAATCATTTTCAAAACCTGAAGAATAAAAGTAGTAAATGTTTTAACATTTTCTAGAGAATGGAACAACTTTGGAAGAAGAAATTTAAGAAAAGTCTTTGTAGCTTGTAGGTCACTCCTTAGTTGTACTGTGTAGGAATCAAAGCTGCCTAACTCCAGATCATCAATTTCTATATGGTCTGGGCACTTACCACTTAGAAACACCAATTCTGAATTACTTTTCACTAATCTAGTTTTACTCAATTTATTAATCCTAACTATGTCATGCAGGAGTCTGTGTCACAATGGAAAACCCTGGTTCAGTATCAAAAATAGTGTCTTAATTTTTTTTTTCTTGCATAAATATATATAGACCATCATAACTTCAGGTGTACCTGAATACTATGTTGATCCCAAATTTAAACTGATTATACCCTTTATCACTCCACCATTTGTTTGAAAACTTTTGAAAGACTTGGTCTTGTGGCACCAGGCACTAGGTTTATGAGAAACTTGGAACATGATGAAAAAATAATTTAATTAGTTTCTGGAGGAAAAGCAACCAACCAACCAGAAAAAAAAAAAACAAACCCAAAAACAACCAAAAAACCTAAACAAACATTGTTCTGATTGAATTTCATTCTAATCTCCTGAGTTGTTTTTTTTTCTTTCCTCCCACTTGTATTATGAGAATTTCTTATTTGTGGAATCATTTTTTGAAAACTTCTAGTGCCAGACAGATTAGCAGAATGCACTGTCTGACATGTTGCAATTTTCCCCCTTTTACAAAACAGCCTATCCACAGCCTCTCAACATCAGCCGTTATATATTTATAGTCTACAGTCTGGCTTTGCACTTCAGATGTTGCCGTCCAATTTCTGCACAAGAGCAAACCTCAGCTAATGTTTATGAATGGTTCTTTCCCTGCTAGTAAGGGACTAACATAACTGGTCTGAACCAGCTATAATGCATCTAAAGCTCTACTTCAGGAAAGCAATGGGACTGATCAAGTACTAAATGCTATGCATATGTTCAAGTGCTTTGCTGAATCAGGACCTGATGAAGGTCCATTTACATCAATCCATTTAAATCAATGCTGATCTGCAACCCATCTACTCACTGCTATTTTTGAATTATAGTTTTCATTTACAGACTGGACTGGGTACTGCTGTTTTTATGATTAACTGAATAAGAAGGATGAAAGATTCATGAAATATATTTAATGTGTGATCTACCTAATGTGGAACAGATCTTGTATCTCCAGGAGTGAAAACCTAATATGCTACCTAGAACTGAACTGAAATTTGGGTTGATAAAATTAGGCAAACATTTCATATTTTTTAAATAAGCCTTGCTTTTACTTACTTCATTGGCTCTTTTAGATCTAGTGCCATACTCATGCTTTTCTTTTTCTTTATATCTTGGGCTGTCATTTGCCCCAAAGCAAAATAAATACGGTTTGAGATACAAAATATGCTATTTATGCTTAGGTCATGATTTTCTTTTACTACATACTTGCTTCTTGCATAAACACCCATAACAAAATGGGGATGAAAAATCAGATCAAAAGAATGCCTGATACAATAAAACTAGGGGCGGGGTCATGCTGAAGCTTATGTTGTATAAAATCAGAGCTGAAATTTAGAGGCATTTGAAATTCAGATACAGTTAAAATCCCCTAAGTGGCTGTGGCTCCTTCGGTAAACTGTATTCAAAGTGAAATTAGCTCTTTTTTCCTGACCTGGCTATTAAGCTATCATTTCACCACAGCCACTGTAACATTTTCTAAAATTAATGGATTTATTAGTGATTCCTGAGTCTGTGTGGTTGGTTTTAGCTGAAGGTACAATATTCCCTTTTATTCTCAATTTTCTCTGTATTCCTACAGCTCCTAACTAAAAGAATAGCTCTCTCTCTGTCCAAGATTTATATAGGCTATGCATAGTGTAATACCACTTTGTTCACAGGTATTATTTCTTAAATTACCATAATTAAAATAAAGTAATTAATAAAATATCTAAATATGCATTGAGGAATATTAACAAGGAAGACTCCCTGCATAAGAAGCTTGTCTTGAATGAAGTAGACAGATAAATATGTTTAAGAGAATAGAATAACAAAAGGTGTTGTGATTTACTGAGGGTCATATAGCAGGTTATAGCAGAACCAGAAATATAATCCAGATCTCCTAATTCCCATTCCAGTGTTCTGTCATTTGCGTCTAAAGTGTATCACTGCCTAAACAATTGTTGAATACCTCTACTATAAATTGATTACACGAGGCTGTTCTGCTCAAATAATAATGGCAAAATGCGATCCATACTTACCATTATTATTACTGTATGTTGGAAAATTAAATAAATAAATGACCACTGTATTCTAAGCAGAGGTCCAGCTTGCAGACTGAAAGTTTGATACAGCTGCCTGAATGTACATATCTAATGATTTAAAGATATTTTAAATTTCTGAGAAGTTTTCACAGAAGTCTTGTACTCTGGACAAGTATGGGTTTAAATGTCAGATGACCTTGACTCAGTGTAGGCAGTTGAATGAAGACTTTTACCTATACAAAGTGGCATCAAATGCCACTGGAAAAGCAGAAACTTACATTCAGCTTGTTGAGTAGCTCTCCAGACTTCTCTGACTCTAGTGACTAGATCTCTACAAACTGCAAGGGGATCACTCAAACCCAAAAAGTCAATAGGGTCAACAAGATGTAGCATGTGATTTATATTTACTGAATTTTCTTGGGACAGCAATACGGAGCTTTGGTGGAGGGATCCCTTTGCTTCTCTCCTCTAAGATGTAGTCAGTATTTCTGAGAAAAAAACAAAACAAAACAAAACACAAGGAGAGTCGTGTACTCTCACCTTTTTGGTATTTTCTCTTTTATGAAAGAATTCAAGATTAACTAAAGGATGAACATGAGAGAACAAAGACAAAGAAGAGTAAGGATCGCTCTAGCTTCATTACTAGAAGGAAGTTTCTTTTTGAAAAGCTTTTCAGCCACAACACTAAAAAATATATTTTACCTTATCGCTCCCAGGTAAGAAGGAATCCTTGAAGAACACAGATTTCTTTGTGGCATCCAGACTAGAGACTCATGCTTTATATATGTATATACTTAACATTTTTTAATTTCTGCTATCACATCCCCAAATTAATTATGAATTATATTGATACAGGTGAAATAGGAAGAAGTAGAAGGAAGTGTATCACAGTTATCTGTAACTTAAAAGTTGGATATTGTCTGGAGACAGGAAAGCTATAGGTTTGCACCTTTTCTAGAGTAACCTGTTTGTGCTTTATTCTTCACAAATGCTCAAATATTTGAGCTGCTACATAAAATCAACTTCGAGTGACCCCTCTTGAACTTCTGTAGAGACTTCTAAGATACAGTCTTGCATTAGGGAAGGTATCCTCTAAATATAATGAGTAAGGTTCACAAATCACAGGAAGAAATAGGATTCAAGGAAGTCACTTAGCAGATGTCTTTTTGTGAATGTCATCCTGAGATACACCTCTCTAAAGGCACTTCTTAGGAGCATAAACACCTGATTTAGGATTGTGGATTCCATTTAAGAAGTTATTCAAACAAAAGTTCAGTACAGCTACTCAGAACAGAGAGATTACGAAGTCCCTTTTGGATCTCAGCTTAGATATGTGTGAATGAAAGATGCCATAGAAAAATTAGCTATTATTAATAACAGTCCATTTATTTTATTTAATTTTCTTTTCATTGTACTAGCTCCATTCTTTAATCAAACACATGTGCTCAAACATTTATTCTGAAACTAATTTCCCCCTTTTAATTTACTCTGCCTTTCAGTCTCATTCTGATTTATCTCAACTACCCTTAAGCTCATAACTGAGATTCCAACTTAACTGAGATTCTTTACAGTGGAAAAAAAGTAGTCTTACCTGTCCTAAATAGTTCATGGATACAGGCACTTCAAAAGATTGATGTTCGTAAAGTGTGGTGAATATGTATGTTTGTTTTGTCCATTCACAGTGAGAACAGAAAATATTGACATTTACATACAAACTCCTTCCCCATAAAAACGGTCTAACATGCTCTAAACTCTTTACTATTCCATCAGAAAGATATGTAGATTCATGGATTTTAAGATCAAAAGAACTCACAGAATTGTACAAAAAGTTAGGCTTGAAGTAACCTTTGAAGATCATCCGACCATCTGCTGTACACAGAGAGCTGCAAAGCTAGATCAAATTGCTCAGCTTCTCTTTCAGACAAATTTTGAAGATGTCAAAGAATGAAGACCCTTCTCACCTCTCTTAGCAGCCTGTTCCAGGGTTTAACAACTTTTATTGTGATGATTTTTTTTTTTCCTTTTATCCAATGAAAATTTTCCTTGCTGCAGTTTGGGACCATTGTCTCTTGTCCTTTCTCTGTGTATCTCTGAGAGGGGTCTGGTTCTATCACCTCTATCATGGCTGTAGCTGAAAACTGGAATAATACTCCCCCTTAGCCTTCTCTTTTCCAGACTAATGTACATGTAATATAGTCCAGCCTTCTAACTATTTTGGTCATCCTCTTCTGAACTCACCCTTTTTTTGTACTGGAAGGCCAAAATTGGACACAAGACTCTAGATGGTACACCATGAGTGCCAGGTAGAAGGTAATAGTCACTTCCTAAAACTTGCTGCTTATGCTTTTTTTAATGCAGCTCATTATGTGGTTAGCCTGGGTTGTCAAGAGGACGCACTGCTAACTTGTGCTAGCAAGAGTCCCGGTCCTTTTCTGCAGAGCTGCTACCTAACTAGCCATTCCCCAGCCTGTACTGGTACATGCAGTTATTTTACTTTGATGAGGGCACAGTTTATCCTACAGTTCAGACTGCTGACAAAGGTGTTAAACTGACCGTACTGGTTCCTGAGGAAGCTCTTTGCTAACCATCTGCCTGTCAGACTTCAGACTACTGACTACCAATCTTCGACTGCCATAGTTCTGCCAGTTTTTCACCCACTTTGTAATCAAGCCATCCAACCCATATTTCTGTAATTTGGCTAGAAGGAAACTCTTTCAAAGGGAAACTTTGGGAAACTATTTCGAAAGCCTTGCTTTAAGGTAAATAACATTCACTGCTCTCCTTTTGACCAGGGAGCCAGTCATTTCATCATAAAAAGCAATCAAGTTGGTCAAGCATGATTTGCCCACTGTAGATATGTTCTAGCTGTTCCCAGTCACCTTCTTGTCCTTCAAATGACTGGCAGTAGCTTCTGTGAGGGTTTTGCTCCATAATTTTCTCTGTGGTGGAGGTGAAGCTGCAGTTCCCTGAATCCTCGTTCTTACCCGTTTCAAAGATGTGACATTTGTCTTTTTCCAGTCATAGCCATAATCTTTCGAAGATGCTAGAGAGCAGTTTTACAATGGTATCAACCAAGTCCCCTCAGACTCTTTGGATGTGTCGAGTCACAACTCATGGACTTTTATGTAGACCATTTGTTTAATTTGCTTCTCAGTTCTACTTTACTATAGGTAGTATTTCTCTCTCCTAAACTTTACTAATACGCACGGAAACCTGGGACTAGTCTTTGCCAATAACAACTGAGGCAAACATTGAGTACCTAAGCTTTTCCTGTAGTCTTCAGCACAAGGACTCCTGTCCTATTCAGCAGCGGGCACACATTTTCCTTGGTCTTCCTCTTGTTGACAGTATTCCTTTCTCTTGCTGACAGTGTTGGCCTTGACATCCCTCACCGGTTTGAACTCCAGCTGGGATATGGCCTTCTTAATTCAATCCTTGGATGCCTGGACAATGTTTCTGTATTATTACTCATAGTTCCACATTGAGCCAAGCTGGCCTCCGGCCATGCCTGCCTGTTTTGTGTAGATCAAGATGGATCATTCCGGTGTTTTGAGGAGGCTGCCCTTGAAGATTTTGTCTTTCAGAGCAGCCTCCTAGCGTTTGCACGTACCAGTTCCCCAAACAAGCCAAAACCTACTCTCCTGAAACACAGGATCTTTACACTGTTGTTATCTTCCTTGCTTCCCCCAATGCTACTTCATGGTCACCGCAGCCAAGGCTGCAACTTTCACGTTCCTGACCAGTTCTGCTTTATCTGAATAGTGTATCCAGCATAACATCTCTCTTAGTTGGTCCATTCAGCATCTGCAACAAAAAATAATTACAGCAGTCTAGCTTAACCTTCTGTGAAGTACCAGCCAGAATATTTCACCCTTGACTCCAACGTTGAGCCTGATAACTTGTCTTTGATTAAAGCATCTTTTCCAGAAAGGCATTCAGTATTGATCTGAGGCCCAAAAAGTGGTGAATAAGCCATGTTTGTAGATAATTTTCCTTCTTCATTAAAAATGTATGCTTATTTTTTATTTGAATTCACCTGACTTTACCTTTCACATTCGGTTAATCTTTTAGTCTTTTCTGCTATGTTAAAGAGCCCTTTGGCGTTTTTTTTTCTTACAAAGGTGCTTGCATGGAAAAATCATGATAGTGTACTAAATATGGATGGTCATTATTTGAATTCACCTGACTTTACCTTTCACATTCGGTTAATCTTTTAGTCTTTTCTGCTATGTTAAAGAGCCCTTTGGCATTTTTTTTCTTACAAAGGTGCTTACATGGAAAAATCATGATAGTGTACTAAATATGGATGGTCAAGTTTCCAAGCTGGGAGAACATCTTTAAATATTTTCTGCTTTCTGGAACTTGGAAGTGTAAAAGTTTCAGTAAGGAGAAAGAGCAGTGACTCCTGATGTATCTAAAAGTTTGTCTAAAGGCTTGAGCTAGTTCATTCAGGCATTCACTGAGCCAATTCGCTCATTCCTTGGCTCTATTGTATATGTAATAAGCATTACTGTGGGCCTCAGGTAAGACTTGAGCTGAAAAGTAATAGTATAACCTTATCAGAAGCAAAGAGTGTAGCTTCTGAAACAATGACTTTTACATAGTGAGTATGATAAATGAAAGCACTTTCCTCTTGTTTAAGAAACTAGGTTTTTATGAGTTTATTGTAGGATATTTAGAGGGATGGAGAAATCCTTTATTTGAGTTTGTAAATTTTATTGGCACTAGTGTTCTCATCTTCTTTTTTAATCCTGGGATTTATTGCTTTTTATTTCAAAGCAATAAGAACTCGAGAGAAAATTCTCAGCACGGTGTTTCAGAGTTTTCTGCTCAGATGTAGAAGGGCTTTTTGGCTTTCCTTTTCTTCAGTTTAGCTGACACGTTGAACCTAGTTCTTTATGTATCTGTGCTAGTAGTCATTTAAACACAGAATTTTAAACTTTATCATTGAGGAGGGGTTTTGTTTGTTTGGGGGGGGTTTGTCAGGTTGGGTTTTTTTGGTTGTGGGTTTTTTTTCCCCCATAAGTATTTCTGTATCTTTCTTTGATTTAGGATTTATGAAATTAATTTAGCTGCAGGCATTTTTAAAATTTCCTTCCTCATTTCTTATTCCTTTTTTTTGTTCAGTTCTCTCCTATATTTAGTCAGCCTCTTTTGTTTTTCCAAACTTGTATGTTATTTTTAAAAACAACTTTAAGCTTTGGAGTTCAACATTTTAAAGTGTTCTCAGAATGATGGATGGCAATTTTCTGAGCTCAATTAATCTGCAATGCAAACTGATTTCATGATGTTATTGTCACAATTTAAAAGAGTCACTGAATACTTTTTAAAAAAATCAATTTTTCTTCCCCTTACTTATTAATATGAACATCAGCTATGAACTTCATTGTGAATGTTGTTTTTTTCACTTACATATAGTAAAAGTAGAAAGATCAGTTTAATTTCCTGAGCTTGTTTTATTCAAATTTCTGTGTTAGTTTCTTGAGTGCAGAGCTTAGCATAGGACATTTGCTATCTATCTGAGGTTTCTTTAAATAGGAAGAGCCAGGTAAAACTGGTGGAGCAGAAAAGAAGTGTCTGAGCAGTCTTATGGCTGAAAGATTATGCTGACTCTGGAGTCTGGTCTAGGGCCTTTTGCCATCAGTGGGCAGCTCTGTTTCAAAGTCAGAGAAATCAAGGATGGGATCCTCTACAATCAGCAGTGAGTGGGAGCATCACTTACTTCTGGACTGTGCTACCAGCATGCTTCTTAAGTGCAGACAGACAAAAAATGCTGTGTGAATTTCAGTTTCTGGCAGTAGGTCACTTCAGTTTCCACTTCTCACATAGCAACTTTGATAAATTCACAGTACTGCAAGGCATCAATGACCTAAACCAAAGTATGTTCAATTAAATTAAACAGAACATAAAAGGAAAAATGTTTCCATATAGGTACATGAAATGCATTTACTCACTGAAGCTTTGTCCATCTGTATTAGATTTCTAGACAATAGTCTAGAATCCCTCTAACATCATCAGTGAGAAAGGAGCATTTCTGTAAGGTCACACATCCATTCTCAAATTGACATGGCAAGTACATGGGAAAATCTCATATAAGACTGATTTTCTTTTCAAGATCTACAGATAGAACCCAAATCATTACCTTAAAAGAGATGCCAAACAAAGTTATACAAAAACATGGTATCCCCAATAAACTTTTGTTTTATTACATTTTTTTTATTGAAAGAAAGAACTCTTTTGTCCCCATGGAACTAAACATATTATTAAGTGTTATGAGCACCAGCAAGCTGGAAAGAAGAACTCTTCCCTGTCTGACCCAGTCCACATCCCATGGAGCATCCCGTCATGAAAATACAGCTCTAACTAACTGACAGCTTTTTATCCTTTTCCTAGTCCATATCCTTCTGTACAGTAAACCTGCAAATGGGTGCTGATCTTGTTGGACTGAAGGACAGGATATTTTCCTAAAAAGCAGCAATTCCACAATGAATTTGGTCAACTCGATTTGCAACTGTTGGCAAACAAGTTTCTGCAGCTACCAGAAAATATAGTGTCCAGCTTTATTGCAGCTGTGAAAAATATTATGTTGACAAGACCTCGCTGCTTCAAATGCTTGACTTTACTTTGTCACTTAAATTATCCATCAAGAGTCACATTTTCTAATGAGCGTCCTTTGATGTCTTGTTCTTCTTAAAGTTAAGTATTTCAGTATGCCAAGGTGACTTCAAGGAGGAAATGCACTTAACTTATTGTTCATTTGAAGGGCTTTTCTTGTGGACAGCATGATTATCTCATCTTGTCAGGGAGGTGGTCAGGGGTCAGCTTTTGTTCTATCTTTGTCCTTTTTCCTCCAGCTTCTGTTTCTTGTTCATTCTCTGCCAGAATACAAATCAAGGCAATGATGTGTGTTGGACAAAATGTCCATCATCTTTCTGGTGTGCATCTCTATCAAGCTATAGTAAACCAAGTCCTTTTTAACAGTGAAGTGAATGCAGTATTGGTACAATCAAACCATGGTAGTGAATAATGTTAGTTTATGAGACCCTCAGTTCCCACAATAAGGATGAGAAAAAAATGGAACCTTTCCACTTTGATAGGTAACAACAAAAATTAAGTGTCCCACAGTTAAAGGTTTCTAATCCAGATACTGGGCTGCTGTGTTTAGATATGGCTGCACACTATAGAGTCAAGGTTCTTGGGATGTTCATCTAAGACCTCAAAAATTAGGATTTTCCTTTGCTCGCTATAGATCTCTTGTTTGACTTCGAGCCAGTCATCCAGGTCCAGTTACTGCCGTTATGTAAATGCCTATCTCCCAATGATTATAGTATCTTAGGTCTGGCCTTCATTATGATCCAGTTCTGCATGTGCAACTGGTATTTCTATTCAACTATATGTTATTTAAACTTATATTCAGACATTTGTCGATAAATACGTAACAAAGGTCAATAACAAGACAAAACACTAACCAGCTAAGCTATATTTACTATATAGTTGTGTAGCCTTCATTTTGAGGCAGGCACAGATTGTGCTTCTACCTAAATTCTCAAATTCTGAAGCTTCAGTTCCCACCATCAAGTCCCAATCTAAAAATCCTTAATACCTCGCTGGCACCTCCAATGCTTTACAAGACTATCCTGCGCAAGTGGAAAAGTGAGTCAGACAGCAGTAACTGCAGGAGTAATTGCAGTCTACTGACTCTAGATTTGTTTTCTGAAGCCTACTACAGGGGAGGTCCTTTCTACCATTTTCACTGTTACAGAACCAAAATGGAAAATACTTCCTACTATAAAATACAAGCTAATTCCCCCCAACTCGATAACTGAAGTTTATAACCTGAGACCACATCCGCTTGCTCATAAGTCACCAAAAGCCAGTCCATGAAATTTATAAAGGATTTGTGACCAATCTGTTCATCACATTTTTAGCTGAGTCTGCATGTCTCACTCTTGTCCTTATGTTTATATCAGAAGCTACTTGATGTGATCCAATCTGAATGGATATTTTCACCTGACTTTTTTTCACAGCTGTTTCCCACAGTACAGTCCCCAGTGCCTTTAATATCATTACTTAACATAATTTGGTCATTCACTGTGGCTTTCCTTGTCACTTGTGAAACTTAGTGAAATTTCCTTCCACATAACAATTATTTTTATTCATGCATAGTCTGCAGTGTCAGAGTCTCGTGAGGAGCATGCTACCTTGATGCAGTCAAACGTAGATCATGAAAGTCAAAACAAGAAAACAAAAACCATTCATTTAATGGAGAAGAAAGCAAGAAAGAGAAATGAAGGAATATTCTGAAAAACAATCAGCTCAAGAAAAGGTTTGCCAGATTAAATTTGAGTTTGGGAAAAGCATCTGAGGCAAATGACTTTAGATGGGGTTTGAAAACATGGGGCAAAGCC
>NW_009200909.1:27305-41019 GCF_000690835.1 Fulmarus glacialis | reverse complement strand
CCCTGCTGCCCACCATCCTGCTAGAATTCATTCATTCGTCCTTCAGTTAAATGAAAAGATTCTAGTTGCAGGCTTGGAGTTAATATGATTGTCTGACAAAAAGAAACAAATTAAAGCCCAGGAAAAAAAAGAAAACTATCTTCTGAATTTGAAAAGCAATAAACTTTAGATTAAAAACTGCCATATTTTATTTTAAATTCCGAGAGGATTGAGGGTTTGGATATATATTTTTTTTTTCCTTCTGACATGACTTTGAAGTTAAAAAGGTCATACTTGGTTCACCTGTTCACTAATGGCACTGTGGCAGTAACTATAATTGATTGTAAAGTTTTTTTGTCATTCTTTATGGATTCAGATCCTGCAGATTAGAAGCTTCGGGGATTATCAGGCAGCCACAGTCAGAAGTGAAGAATTATCAGAGGATAATCTTGTACTATTGCAAACTCCCTGCTATTAGGTATCATCCAATCATTCATTCAAGGAATTGTTATATATTTGTTCAGCTGCTCTGCATTGTTAAAGTCTCCTTCACTCCCTTTCAAATTTACTTTCTTGTACTGTATAAGCATTATTGATGGTACATAATAAGTCTCTGCTGTAAAGAAAGAGCTGATTCTTTTTAATTTTATTTTTATTTAAACCAAGGTCAAGGTTGAAAAATCATACCCACACAGAACTTAAGATAATAAAAGTTATTTATAACTTTTTTCTCTTGGTTTCCATGGACAGGCTTCTCTAACTCTCTCTTCAACTTACATTTCTTGCTAAAGAGCGCTACAGAGGCCTAACATGAACGGATCAAGAGGCATGCAAAATGAGAGCAAATAGACCTGAATCCCTTTAGCTGCTGCTTTTGCTATGTAAGGTTGGCAAATTCTAGAAGAAGGGGAAGTTTGAGAAATCCTGAAAGAAGACAACGTGCACCCTATAAGGACAGAGGGAGTGGGTACCAATCTCTCTATGGCTTTGGTTACATCTCCCCACTTACCTTTTCCTATGATGCCAGCAAGAAAATGATGTCAAAGAATTAAGTTGAAATGTCTTGGTAACTGTACTGAGTTGTTCACTAAGAGATTGATGGATTTCCCTTTGCATGTATGTCACTGATGACACAAATTGCAGGGCCAGGGGGAATAAGGCTTTGACATTCTAGAGATAACCCCAGGCAACGGTGGGAACAGGTTGAAAAATGACACCATTTGTGCTAATTTTTAGGTCACGAGTAAATGTGAAGGTCTGGGCAGATTCTGAAAGGCTAGAAAATAATGTCACCAAGACTTGGTATTTCATGCAGTCTCCTGTGTGTGAAACTCATTGCTCTTTTACATTGGAATAAGCAACAGCAGCCCCACATGCTTTGCAAAACTCATAGATAAAGACAATTTCTCATCTCGAAGATGAGCACCAAACATGTTAAAGTATGACAACTTCACAAATTATCTCCATTAGCTGAGCTGCTATAACATACTGTGCACGTTCTCAGTATATGCCAATTTCAAGGTACAATATTTTAGCCAAAATTTCAGTGAAATAGGTTTAATCTCATATGTTTTATAGCATAGTCATGACAGGCCAAGAATACATATGTGATCAGTTACAGAAGCTCATTTAATGGGATAGGATGTTACTAAGCTACCCATTCTGTGCAATCACTTGTGTGCTCCTATGAAACCAAAGCTTTCTCATTTACTGAAAACTGCTGCTGCACTCCTTTTGGAAAGCTTCTATCAGCATAAGATGTCTATGCACCAAGTGAGAGATTAGAGTCACATCTCCTTTACCATGATTATTTTCTAACCTTCCTACTTTAAATGTATGCGGGGGAGGAAAATTGACAACAGAAGCATTTTTTGGCTTGCAGAAGTTTTGTATCTCCAAGCGAGTCAAGTTTCCAGGAAAAATATTTTCCCATCTGGAATTTTGGGCATCTAATAAACTAGATGTGTGTTTGTCTGTCTGTGAGTGAGTACATGTTGTACCCCATGGCATGTCAGCACATGTTTGCACAAGGAATTGGGGTAAACTGCTAGTGTCTCTCACAAAAAAACATGTTGAATTAATGATAACAAATGAGAAAAATACATATTTCATATTTTCTCAATTTTCTCATAAGGAGTATTGCTGTTCATGAGAGCTGCAGCATTAAATATCTAAGGGGAAAGAAATATTTCCCAATATTTATTTATCTACTTATTTAATGGGCAACTTTCCAGCAATTAATTACATGAAATAAGCTGAACCCTTGAAACAAAAGAGAGGGACAAAAGTGTGAGTCCTTTGAGGGCCTGAGCATTTTTTAGCTTGTTACACAACTCTCTTCATGAGATTTATAACTTTTCACATGGAAGGAGCAGTTGCCCTTCTGAAAAGAGTTCCTGAATGGAAAATTATTTATTTCAAACCAAGTCCACAGGGGGAGTTAGATGACTGGCCTCACTTGTGCAGCTGACAAGACTTAAGTGCTGCCTATACTCAATGGGTCAGCTAGGAAATTCAGTGCATTCAGTGCTGACTGGTAGGACCCTGCATCCCATAGGTGATGTTAAGAAGAGAGGATGAGTCCCATATCACCCTGTGGCATACTGGACATTGTTCTGGGCTTCTAAGAGCCTTAATCCCTTTCCTGAATTTAGGCTATTCTTTTAAAAATCAAAGACTACTTTGTTTCAGAGCAGAGGTCCCTCCCACTGTAACAGCCTGGCATCTCCAGGTCTTACCTGAAGTGCAGGAGTATTCAGCTTCCCTTTTGCCTAAACTTAAATGGACTTAAACTTCTTTTTCCTGGCATATGACCAGCTATATGCTTGTGAATAAAGCCTGATAAATGAATGGCAGGCACCTATTTCTAATCTGGGAGAAACAGTTTATCTGCTTCCCACTGCTCTGACCAGAATGGCAAGCAATTGAGTGTGCCTACCTCCCTGTTTACCAAATAAAATAACAGTTACAACTTTTTTGATTTGTCATTATAACCCTACAAATATTCTAACCCTGGATCCATTCCTGTTCAATTTCACATTACATATAAAATTATTCACTGGGCCAGGGAGCTCATGGACATGATCTGCAGCCTAATATTTATGGCATTCATATGGAGAGAAAAAGAAAGATCTTGACTATGTTCACTGGGTTTCACAGTGAGCATTCAGCCACAGGAACCAGTGTATAGGTTTCTTCCCCTCTTGTCATAGAATAGTTCAAAGCTGTGTGATCATTCCAGTTGTCTGGATGATGGTGCAGAGTGTACCCTCAGCAAGTTTGCTGATGACACAAAACTGGGAGGAGTGGCTGGTACGCCAGAGGGCATGCGACAGGCCGGAGAAATGGGCAGACAGGAACCTTATGAAGTTCAACAAGAAGAAGTGCAAAGTTCTGCACCTGGGGAGGAACAACCCTATGCACCTATATATGCTGGGGGCAACGCAACTGGAAAGCAGCTTGGCAGAAAAGGACCCAGGGGTTCTGGTGGACACCAAGTTGAACATAAGCCAGCGATGTGCCCTTGCTGCTAAGAAGGTTAACGGTATTCTGGGCTGCATTAGACAAAGTATTTCCAGCAGGTTGAGGAAGGAGATCCTTCCCCTTTGCTCAGCACTGGTGAGGTCACACCTGGAGTACTGTGTCCACTTCTGGGCTCCCCAGTACAAGAGAGACATGGACATAATGGAGAGAGTCCAACAAAGGGCCACAAGGATGATCAAGGGACTGGAGCATCTCTCATATGAGGAAAGGCTGATAGAGCTGGAACTGTTTAACCTAGGGAAAAGAAGGCTCAGGGGGGATCTTATTAATGTATATAAATACCTGAAGGGAAAGTGTAAAGAGGACAGAGCCTGTGGTGTCCAGTGACAGGACAAGAGGCAATGGGCACAAACCGAAATACAGAAGGTTCCCTCTGAACATCAGGAAACACTTCTTTACTATGAGGATGACTGAGCACAGGCACAGGTATCCCAGAGAGGTGGTGGAGTCTCCATCCTTGGAGATATTCAAAAGCCATCTAGGCATGGTCCTGGGCAACCTGCTGTAGATGGCCCTGCTTGGGCAGGGGAATTGGACTAGATGACCTCCAAAGGTCCCTTCCAACCTCAACCAGTCCGTGATTCTGTGATTCTGTTTATCTGGAAACACTTGTTTTAATCATAGATTTTCTTCATCTTTGTGAAATGCATGTGATCAGATTATAAATGTTTTAATCTATTGCTTTAAAAAAAAAAAAAAAAAATCAAGTTATTAGTCTGAAAGACCTTATGAATGACTCATTATCGGTGCTCGATGCTTGTTAATTACATTGGTCATACAGTATAATTCCTCCTCACTCACATTTTGACTCTGTGCACCAGGTCTAGGGAAAAGAGAGTTAAGTACGTAAATGTATGCACCCACATCTTTCTAGGCCATATTTGCCCCCAGATAATGATTCTGGAGCCCTAGTCCCTATCCTGAATTCAGGTTACCTTTCAAGATCAAACACTACTCTTTTTTAGAGCAGAATGCTACACAGCATACAAGCCCAATAGTCAGGCTGACAGATAAGCAGACAGGTAGACAGACAGACAGACAGACTGAGTGATCAGGTATTTAATTCTCTCTGGTTCAACTCCTGAGCTATCTAAACTCTCACAGCTCTGCTTAAGCACATGCAAAATCCTGGCTCAGAAGTGAATGTTGAGCTTGTTGTACATAGCTCACAGATGGATATATTCCAAATGCAAACAAATATAACGGCTAGATATTGAATAATTGCCACGTGTTCTCCCGACTCACACCTAATGTAAGCTTTGGTCCCTTGTTTCCTGGCTGTTGTTCATTTTGGTTCATATTTATTTTGTTGCTTTAGCTCTTATTATTTTGTCAGTTTCAGGTGTTTCCTTTGATTAACACCCAGCATGTTTTCCCCTAGTCTGTTTTTTTTTCTACTAGCTCTGTCATAATCTGTCAGGTACATTATCTTTTTATACGTAAAGGTTGTTACAGAAAAATTCAATAAGCGGATTTTAAAAAAAAAAAAATCATCTGTATATTTTTAATCTAAATACATATATATATGTTTTAGCAAGATCATATATATACATATATATCTGACACTCAGACAATTATGATACAGAAGACTATGTATGCTCAATACCTTTTATACTCACGGTAAATGGGAAGTGATGCTCACAGCAGTGAGAACTCTTCCATCAATTGTTTAGCCACATTATGGAGAAGATTCCATCTTATATCTTACCCCTTCTCTCTACCATCTCAAATGTCCCCCACGTGTTGTGTTCCTGTTTTGTACCTGGTATATTGGGATCCCATCACAGTAGGCAGTGGGCAGAAACATTGCCTCAGGACTGAGGTTTTTGGTATGGTTCATGGCTGGGTCTGATCTCACCTTGAAATAGGGATTTTACTGATTTGGATTCTGCGTCTTCAAAAATGTCTGTTCTTTTTACCACTGCCATAGCAGTCGTGGAATCCTCCATACTTAGCGGCTTGTGCAAGCTCACTGCAAGGTCTATGCAAGGTCTCTGACACAAATTCTAGTTTGGGGAGGACTTCTTACATGGAGCTGGCTAGTTGCTCCATTTTCATTCTGGGAAAAAAAAAAAAAAAGAAAAGAAAAAAAAAAAAAGAAGCAAAAGTATTTGTCGTAAATTCTGTTTATCTTCCAGAAATTCTCTCACTAATATCAAGACTGTTGTCATGTGGTAAAAAGGACCCAGTATTACAGCCTTTGAGTTGCCTTGGATATGTTTTGAATGTTATACTAATGCCATAGACAACTAAAGTGTTGGGCGATGGGTAAACCCATAGCAACTACAACTAGGAAACTTGGCTTCCAGGCTGAATTTACCATTGGATTGGGACAGGGGGACGTGGTGGGTGTTAAAGTTACTTAATTTCTTTGTCTTTCCTTTTTCCGATAAAGACAAATTTTGTTTTCTTCCCTTCAGGATGAGCCTTGAAATGTCTGAATGCTGAGAGATATTAACAGCAGACTGAAGTCCTATGGGTACATGAGCAGATAACTACCTGAACACAGGCCACAGCAGAAGTCAGAGAAAATTTGCTCAGCATCAGTAGTCTCCCACATCCACAAAGGACTGGAGCCCTATTGAGAGTTTTGGGGAGAGTAGCAGAAGCTGTTGCATTGAAAAAACCAAGGAAAGAGTTAACAGCAAGCATGCCTCCTTCCTCCAGCAGCCTTGAGCGGTTGGTGCTTTTGCCATTAAATATTTTCACATGTAGGTTTTCTATTTGCCTTGAATTACTGAAATACACTAAGCATATCTCTCCAAGGACCCAAAGCAATGGTGTAATAGGTTCCTGCTAATAGCTTGAAACTGTACAGCAATCTAGTTTTAAAATACAACACAAATCTTTATCTAAAAGCACTAACACCTCACTCCTGTGTTAGCAGAGTGTGTTTTCACATTTCTTTTTGCAATGCCTAGCAGGGAGGGGGTGGGTGGTGGGGAAACAACTACAAGAGAAATGATGCATTCTGGGCAAAGAGCCAATTTAAAAAGTCTGTTCCCTCCAGTTTGCTGTCACTTGTCGCGGTTAAACAAAACATGGAATAGAAAAAGAGAAATTGGCTTCAGTGTAAATGTCAACATTCTGATTAAAGCAAACATGAAGCATTCACAACTCTTGACAAAAAAAAAAATTAAATTGAATTATGAAGGGTATGCAAATGAGGCCCTTCGTCTGTGTGATTAAGGGTATGTATGAATTTGCATTTTCTGTTTATACTATTAAAGCCAATGTAACAGAGCTGGGTGCTTAGGAACGTGCAGGCATGCCTTTGCAGGCGTTGAAGCTTTCCAGCATGTTTGTGTAAGTTATGTGAATTAATATGTACGTGCGTCCCCTACGTGTGGGTGGGTTGCGTATGTTGGCTCACCCTTAGGGTATGCATGGGTGGATAGGTAAAGGCACATTTCTGATTTTTGTCCACTCCTGTTTGCATGTATGTGTAGAAGTAAGAAAAGGAAAAACAAGATGGTTCTCTGCTTCAGAGAGATACTCCACTTTCAATATACAAATATGTGAAAAATGTCCTCAGTCAATGTCAGCAGCAAAAAGAGACTTCTGAAACAGGGAAAAAGTAAGACTTGGAAGTAAAAACAGAATCTGGAAGGCAAAAAACCCCTTATCACTTGAGAATACTTGAAATGTGCTGTTTTCCAAGAAGGATAATGGAGAATTATGAAAAATATATTAATAATTTAAACCTGGGTAGGATATGGTCCCAGTTCCTCTGTAGCTCGTTAGGCACAGATCTTGGAAATTGAATTGTTTGCAATGTGCTTTTGCAAAGCTCTCGGCATGCATTCATGACATAAAATTTTAAAGCAAGTATAATACATTTGAATTCCATAATTAAAATTAATGGGAAAATGAAAAATAAATGGCCTGCACTGGTCCAGTTTCCCTGCTGTGGAATATATTTTACTGGTATGCCATACTATGTACGTGGTGTGTTCGTGTGGTATACTTAAGCTTTTTTTTTTTTAATACCTTTTTTCCCATATTGATTTGTGTGTGAATATATTTGTATCTATGACTTCAACTATTCCCTCATCAGTAAATATGTAAATACATTAAAATACTATATAAGCCACCAGACAACATGCCTCACCCAGCATTAGAAAGCATTTCTACTTAGCCAAAGCAGTGGCTGTGCACTCAAAACACTTTATGCGTGCCAGGATTACTTCAGGACACTACCTACTGCCTCCTCCCTCTCCTCAGAAAATGGTATGTACAGAAAAGGAATCTGAGGAGGTTACCACAGATTTATTTTTAATAACTGCATTTAAAAACATAAATTATGTTTTAAAACCTGTATAGCAAATTTAAGGACTGGTATGAAATGAACTAGACATGTTCAAGGTGCGTGAGGGTTTATCTGAGTTGTTAAAAGTAATGCCTGCCCGCATTTTACTTGTTTGCTTGCTACAAGAATACTACAGTAATGTGTTCAGCATAGCACTTAACAAAATAATCTCAGGCTGTCCCCTGGGTTTGTCTTTTAGCAGTTAGCTTTTTCTTGCTTTCTCCCTCCTTTCTACCATTCCTTGCAGAAAATATTGCACCGCAATTAACAATCTGATTATCTATCCAATCTAATTATTTGCCCATACAAAGGATAGATAAATATGTGTTTGACATTTTCTCACGTATTTTGTCAATGAGATTGCACTATTACAGTGGTATATAAAAGCCCCTGTTATCCAGTGAACCTGTCCTCCCCACTTTCCCGACCCATGGGCATGAGGTCTCAGGACCTGTGATAATTAGTTTAAGATCCAATGCTGCAGCACATCCCATGCTGTATATGTTGGATCTCTGAGATCCCCATAACAGTTCAGCATTTTTCTTTCTTATAAGAAGCTGTTGTGTTGATTTCAAAGCCTTTTTTAAAATGACATTAGGGTCAGATGTATTCCTTCCCCAAAACTCTAGTCTTTTTACTAACATATTCACCCCTTTATGAAAAACGCATTTCCTTTCCCTGTGGTATGGAGAGAGAAATGCACTCGAGCAGGAAAGTGAACAAGCCAAACTCACAGCCTAATTGTGTGGGACCTGATTGCTACAGATGGGTTCTCGCAAACTTGCAGAGCTCCAAAGACGGGGGGTCTGCATGGGGCAGGCCTGGTCACATGGACTGACAACAGTTTAGGGGTTAGGCCATAGCTGTTAAATGGACTTGTATCCAGCAGGCAGTGAATAAGAAAATGAAGCTATAAGATTTTTTACATTTTTTTTTCCTAAAATATTGCCTACCACAACTCTATCCTGGCTTCCAACAGGTATACAAAGGCATGTTCATTACATGCTGTGACATTATTCCTGTGCTCAAATTAAGCCTGATTAAGAGGGGATCTAGGTTTAAACACTGACTCGGTAGTGGCTGTAATGGCATTTTCAAGCAGGAACAGTCATAAGAGTACTAAGTGCCTCTGCCTACTTTTGAGGATAGCTAGGCTTTGGGCTTCTTTATGGTCAGTGTAAAGCAGCAGCCATAATGCCTAAATTAGACATCTATAATATCCTTTCACTGACTTCAATAAGTGAAGAGTTGGCCAAACAGCAAGAGGAAAAGCTCAAAGAATTGTCAAACCATCTGTCTGAAACCAAACCAAACACATATGTTTTCTATCAATGGAAAAATAAATTATGGGACTCACTGAGACTCAACTGTTGTTGTAGAAACCATGACAGCAAATAAACGCCATCACCCCTCCTCCACCGCCACCATAAACCAGATTACATAAACTCCTGAAAACAGAATTCTATCAGCACAAATTAATTATGATGGTTGAAATGCAAACTTGATCACAGGCAGCTCATAAACTGCTGATTTAGAGATTAAATGAAGGTGTGTGCTTGTATATGCTTTGTTATATTCTTTTCCATGCATCCCTGACCAGTCATTCTGGTGAAGAAGATACTAGCTTTTCTGGCCTTTTGTTTTTAGCCAGTACAGCTGTTCTTATGTACTCATTTTATTCAGTTCTAGAATAACGGATTCTGAGGCTGAGCTTATATTCATCACTTTAGATATATAAAAAATGAAAGAACAGCATGTATGCTTCATGTTTCATTAATACTAACCATGTCTGTAGAACTGTAGGTGACTCAAAGGCAAAGAAAAGATCTAATAATGAATTTGGTGATGTTAAAAGCAGGTTTGGCTATCTACCTCATCACTTTTCACACACACAAATAACTGAAAAGAATGTATATTCTACAGACTGAGAGCTCTACCCAGATATTCTCAGTATTTCTCAAGTGCATAGTCAACAACATAAGATATCACCACAATGTCATGGCCAAGATTCACAACTTCTATAGGCTTGAGCATTGCAGAGTGCCTCCAACCTTAGTGTGAACAGAGTCTTAAATTTTATAGCCACAGACCAAACCCTTCCACC
Source organism: Fulmarus glacialis (assembly GCF_000690835.1). Taxonomy (NCBI): domain Eukaryota; kingdom Metazoa; phylum Chordata; class Aves; order Procellariiformes; family Procellariidae; genus Fulmarus; species Fulmarus glacialis. Next base: position 31,084 of record NW_009200909.1, on the reverse strand, counting down.
AAAGCAGTCACTCCATTGTAGAAGGCCACCAGAACAGTCAGGTAGGAAATGAATTCTTAAACAACTCATTTAAGAAGGATTGGATGGGGCTTTTAGCAACCTGATCTAGTGGAAGATGTCCCTGTCCACGGCAGGAGCGTTGGAACTAGATGACCTTTAGAGGTCCCTTCCAACCCAAACCATTCTATGATTCTATGGTTCTATTACAAAGAATGAGAGAAAGGAGAAAAAATACTTACATATGTATGTATGTACCTTCCCCGAACAATGCAACTCTGGTGCGAGCCCAACCCTGACAGTAATGGTAAGTCCAATAAAAAACCTGCTCCTTAGAGGGACAGGCATCAAAGAGAAGAACATTGATTTAACTGACTAAATAACCAAAGACTAAGAGGTGAGGAAACTTTACCTTCCGCGAACAATGCAACTCTGGTGCGAGCCCAACCCTGACAGTAATGGTAAGTCCAATAAAAAACCTGCTCCTTAGAGGGACAGGCATCAAAGAGAAGAACATTGATTTAACTGACTAAATAACCAAAGACTAAGAGGTGAGGAAACTTTTCTCTCAGTATAAGGTAATTAATGTGGAGACAGAATAAACAAAGGCAACTACAGCAGCTGCTCCTGCAAGTATGTCCAAGTATAGGTTAGAAAAGGCCTTTTTCTGTCTCTCTAGGCCCCTGTGATCCATGTATGTTTGTTTGTGTCTAAACCATGCAAAATGTGTGCAAACATCTCTTAATCTCTTAAAGCGGCCCCAGCCACATGCTTGGGGTAAAATTTGTCCCCCCAAAAAACCAAGCCCACTTTTGTATTACCTGTAATTAACTGTGAATGTATGTACGCAACCAAGCAAATATTCCCTTGATTTGCAGATTAAAATCATATACTTAAAGCCATCCAACTGCTCATGTGGGCTTAATCCTAGGTGTATGCACACACATGCACACATACACACACTCACTTTCCTTCCCTAATCATGTCAAAGACCTGATCCAGGTGCAAGGAGATACTATATGCCAGCTGAGCCATCACAGTGGCCAGTGCTTACTTTCTCATCCCACCCTCACAGTCAAGAACTGCAAGTCAGTTTAAGTTTTAAGCTACTAAGGTTCATCTCAGTGTTGCAATGATCTATGAGCAAGCAACTAATTGAGAGCTGTAGCTGGCCAAATGATGAGCAGCTATGGCTTAAATAAGCAGTTAGGTCCTAAATCTACCCATGTCTTTTCTTAGCCTTTCTGTTGTGTTGGTTTTTTTCCTAATTTGATTCTTCAACTCCTTTCCTAGCTACTCACAATCCTTTTTAACCTTTGTTGTATCTTAGCTCAAATTTAATGTCAGGCTCAAATTCAATGTGTATGAAACACTTGCTTATTCACAGGAGACTGTTAGCCTTTCTAGATACCACACACCAAGGGTTCCCACTAAAATCAGTAATTGTTAATAGAACTAGTGGTGATAACAAGGAGAAAAAGGCTTGGTTTGCTATTGAGCAGGCAACTGAATAGCTGTCTGGAGTTAACATCAATATAATCAGAAAATTTTGAAAATCCTGCTTCATTTTACCAACACTGAAACCTACCTTTTCAAAGGGGAATTGGTGAAACGAGGTGCTTTAATTTTGAAATACATTAAAAAAGCTTGGCAATCACCTTCCTGGTAAGAGTGGTTTGAGAATTAACCCTTGTGTTCAGGCATTCACACATCAATTGTCCTTTTTGAAATTTAAAACCTGCCTCTGTGTCATCTTTATTAGCACTAGCTTAACTCCAGAGAAACCAAAAGCTTTATCAGAAAGAATTTCTTCCCAGTTATAGGCCTTAATGGACAAACACTGACAACTCCAAATCCAGAATAACAATTACCATTAATTGTCACTCTTGTTGGTAGTTTTGGCCCAGAAACCAAATGGACCTTGGAGTTAGAGCAATAAAAATGGTTTCTGCTACTCCTGATAATCTTACTTTTTGTCCTTACTATTATATTACTTCTCCAATTACAGAACATTGTACAAATAATAACTAATTAAACAGTTCATTGAATCTGTGCTTCCAGGTTAGAGGTTAAAGTGAAATAACAGCACTTTCCCACTCTCTTATTTATTATTTAAAACTCCTTCTTTCTCCACTTTTTAATTCTTTTGCCTTCCCAGAAGAAAACTCTTAAATTATTATTATAAATATGATTTCCATTAAAGATAAGCTTTGGAGTGTATCTTTATTAATCCCAGAGAAGATAACATTCAATCAGTGGAAGAAAAGAAGTGTGAAGAGAAAAGAAGCATCAGGATGAAATACAGAGTGATGCAAAAGGAAAAGAACTGAACAGAGTTTTTCTCTGGCCTTTAGTCTGTATTAGATTAATACACCAGTTACCATGTAGGGCCTGTGCTGTTGGAGAAAAAACCAGCTAGACAATTTCAGGGAACATCAGGTTTATCCCTCTATCCTAAAATAAGGATTAACTCACCACTGATCTAAACAGGTGTTTACCTAACTTCTTTAAAAATTGGTAGAGACCTTACAATGTCATTTGACAATCTGTTTCAGAGTTTAACTTTTCTTATTGTTGAGAAAACTTTTTTTGTATATGTACTCTTAGGCAAGAGAAAAGAAAAAAACAAAACATCAAAGAGTTATTTATAAACAAACTGGAAGTAGGAACACCAAAGGTAGAGAATTGTTCAGACTGATGCAGAGATTGAACATAACAGTACATAAAGAAATAAATGAACCTTAAAAATGCGCTACATCCTTCATCACAGAGTAATGGGCTGAAATTCTGTAATCTATGGAGTCTGAATTCAATCTTTGGTTTTCATCTAAATTCTAGGATTAGACTTTAATCATGCATTTATTGCATTTCCAGATGTGGAAATATGATTTTGCAGAGTTTGACAAACAAGCCAAACAACAATTAAGCTATGCCTAAAATTTCTGTAGGTAAAGGTTAGAAGAGATCATATGAAGAGATTATCTAAGTACACATGGATGAGACCCTAGAAAACGTGAATGACACAGTAGAGCATTAAAGCCAATATTGAAGCTAATGCTGCTGCCTGCCAGATGAGGTCAAAGTAATGCTAAATTGCTAATATGGGCAATCAAAGTTATTTTAATGCTGCTGCTGCTGAAGTCAGGAGACCTGGAGTCCATGTATCAGTATCAGAATTTTCACCAAGTTTAATGAAACTTTTCTGGAGAAAACAGATAGCAGTTTTCCATACATAAAGAAAGAACAATGAATGTTTATTTTGTTAAGGACAGATGGAGTCCAGCCTACACATCTTAGGCTCTGTATTCTGAATTAAAATTTAAACTCTATGTCCTTCATGGAGATGTTTGCCCAAAGTACTTACTCCCCTAACTAATCAGTGGAGACAGGTAAGCATGTTAGAAGGCCTCCAAAAGGCAATCTTTCATTAACTTAGGCATGTCATTGTGCATTCATACGATCTAAGATTCAGAGGTCCATGAGGTTGGAAGTTACCTCAAGAAGTCTGTACACCAATCTCCTGCCCAAAGCAGGGTCAGCTCTGGGCATGGAACAGGTTGCTCAGGGCTTACATAAAATTGGATCTTGAAAATCTCCATCCCTGGAGATTTCACAGCCTCTCTGTTCATCTTGAGAGCTGTCATTATTAAAGAGAAATCTGACATTAAAAGCATCATTATTCTGGTGTTAGCCACACTTAACTACCCAACGCAGAAACAGACAAAGCCAAAGCACAATCTTTCTCTACCACTATGGGGCATGATAGGATTCTTCTATATGCT
>NW_009200909.1:0-27179 GCF_000690835.1 Fulmarus glacialis | reverse complement strand
CTTCCCTTCCCTTCCCTTCCCTTCCCTCCACATACTATAGGACACAGATATACAATGTCTGCTGGAATCTGTCTGCTTTAGACAATATGTTAAAGAGAATTTCTCCTTCACACAACTACAAGTCACAAAAAAGTCAGAAGGAAACTATTTGATCTTAGTCTCATTTTCTGTATATCCAAGCTCACAGAGTTTCTTTGCATGTTTGGTTTAGATTTTAGTGTCGTCGTCGTCCCCCCCCCAAAAAAAAAACACTTTTATAAAACCCAATGATAATGAGGCTGAATATGTCAGCCTTAAGGAAGCCTACATGACAGGTAAAGGACAGGGGGGACTAAACCACCATCAGTAAATGACTCCCTGCAACATCAGGACTTTGATCCCTGTTTCAGCCTGAACACAAAAAGCTCAATAAGTGCCTGAAAAGATTCTCTGTCACAGTCATGGCCAATCTCAGACTCAGGGGTTTTTGCCTTTTTTTTTTTTTTTTTGGTGAAATACATGTTTTTAAATTATATGACACACTGGAGGAAAATATCCTTCTGACCCTGCCAAGTACTTGTCTATAGTGTGGTATTTGCTTATAAACAGTGTCTTTGTGCAGAAAGCTGAGTATTAGAATCCTACTAAAGACAATACAGACTTTTTTATTGTCTTTCCAAGTACTTATAGAAACAGTGGATGAACAGGGGACTCCCACTCATCTCCACAAATAACAAATTTATCTTAAAACCGAGATCAAAGTATTTATTTCTGAAAAAATAAAAGAATAACGTGATATCACCATCAGTTCTTTAAGTGATAATGCACCAACCATTTTCAATGGGACATTGTTTTAAGGTTTCACACATTTATTTGCTGGACTGACTTTGCATTTCTGAGTCCCTGCATCCAGGTGCACATCCTGTCTGCATCCTCATTCCATCCCAGAGAGATACTCAGGAGTACAGTAGCTCCTTCACAGACTGTGGTTTCCAAATAAAGGTCAGATGAAAGTCCTAGCATAGTCCAGCAGTTTTCTGATCTCTACAATGATATGAGAACCCCAGGGCAGGCATTAGTACACTCCTCTGGGTCTTTTTAGACCTGAAGACAATATTACCCATATCAGAAATAGGCAGACTCTGCTTGCTGCTCTCACCCTTGATTAAATCACAGACATTTTCCAGTTTTAAGTACCTGTGTGAAGTTATTGTAAGTCACCTCCTTGCTCTTCTTTCAGCCCATTGAATAAGTTGAGTCCTTGTTGGTCATACTATAGATTTCATTTTCCAGTCTGTTGGCTGTTTTTATTTTGTGTGTGTATATACACTTCTGACCTATTTTTGATACTTCAGCATCCCTGAACCATGAACACTAGAAGTAGACATCATATTCTAATGCCAACCATTAAAAATTCCTGTACAGAAAAGACAGGCCATTGTCTTGCCTGTACTTCATAGAAATTATTTTCCATTCACATGGAAAGAAAGAATTGACATCTAACAGCTTATTTACTGTCGGACACATCTTACTGTATCACAAGAGAACTTTTATTAACGTGATTATCTCCCAGGACCCTAAAACTTTCTTCTGGGTTCCCTGTTTTATAGGATAAGTCTTTGCCTCTTGGAGGTATGGTTTACTTCCCTGATTGCCTAACACAGCATTTTTGATTGAAGCGTATTAAATCACATAAATTGCATTGTGATCATTTAAAACGATCACTTCTGAAGAGTAGCCTGTCCCATAGTAATTTGCTAGCAGCAGGTAAAACATGCCAGTAAATGCTGATGTATGGTACATTATTTCAGGAGGTATGGCTGCACTTTCCACAAAAGTGAAACTTGAAAATAAACAATTTACTGGGACTGAAACGTTTCAATGTTGCATTTTTTAAATGTTCATATTAAAGTTTTAAAATTCTCACTTCAGACACTGCTTGTCGCACAACTTCATTTCATTTATAAATTTTATGAGTGAAGATTTGTAATCACTGTTTAGAATGATATTAAAAATAAACAATGAAACAAACCCAAAAGTCACAGGATGAAGAATCAAACCCTGTAGGAGCATATTGCAAACAAATGTACTCATTGAGTTCTCCTCTTTAAAAGATCCCTCTTAAGATGCAAAATAGGTTTTGTTCTATCCTATATATTCCCTGAAAATCCCATATATTGCAAACTTTAGAGAAATAATTATATAATATGAAATCAAACACTTTGGAGAGGTCAGCTATATTCTATCAACGTACCTGCTGCTTTTATCTGCGGGACATGAAAACTGCTGAAAAACTTTAACAGCTACTGACTAACCTTCAGTATTCACGTTGTCTATTCTTGGGCACAGTTCTAACAAATTGAGAGTAGCAATACGTATTTTTCTGAACTTAACACTTGTTTCCCTCTGCTATGGAAACATGTCGGTTACTGTACTGAGTCAGTGAGAAGTCCGTCTAGCTTTGTAAGTAGGCTGTGACCCCAAGAAGCAGATACCTAAGGGGAGGATATAAAAATGAAGCAAGCAGACGTGATACTACCACTGAAAATTCTCACAGCGATGAAGAACTTGTGGCACGGGGACTTCCTGACCCACAGATGGTTTCTATGTATTTTTTAACCTGTAACAGATTTATCTGCTGGAAACTTGCCCAGTTTTCCCTTGGATCTGTGAAAACTTAGGGATTTTATGCCAGAGTAATCCATTGCTAAATTTCATGCCCTATGAAGAACCATGTCTTTTGTTTACGTTTTGATTCCTAATACTTTTTTTTTTTTTTTTTAAGAGTGCCTAGATTATAAGCTATTTCCCTTTTAAATCTAATAAATGAAGCAACTACCAGTGTGCAACCTTGATCTTACTCAAGATCTACAGGCTAACTTTGATTTATAAAAACTTGTCTTTAACAGTGGCCAGTATAAGTGCAATTTTTATTTATAAGGTATAAAATGAGTACAGACACAGCATATTTCCTTTTATGAGAACAAAGGATGAAAAAGTCGTTTGCTTGCCTTTGTTGGTACTGTCCATGCTCCTAGGAAAGGGAAAAGTGGCATATTAAAATTAGACACACATTTCTTCAACTGGTACAAGCAGGTCTCTTCAAGACGTCAATATTTTATGAACTGGTTTGCCTTGTAATTGGGAAAGCTAGTGATTTAAAAGTAAAATGACAATCAAGCAGCCAATGTGAGAAATTAGGCAATGTCCATTATATCAGAGATGTGCATAATTTATGAACTCTGAATTTCAGCAATGAAAATAAAAAGTCTGATTGTTGTCTTAGAGTCTGATTGAACCTAGCTGAAGTGTTTTTCCAGTGATATTGGTAGCTTGCAGATCAGACCCTTTTTGTTCAAATAAGTAATTACAACTACATCTACATAAACAAAGCTTTGGAGAGGTTTTGTTTGTTTGTTTGTTTGTTCATTTAATTGGTCAAACATTTTAACTGAATCATGTCTTTGGGAATTCCCAATCCCCAGTGAAAACCAAAGGAAAAATAGCTACAAAAACACACAGCACCATCACAGCCACCAGTAAGTGTAAACAGTGAGGAGGCAGAGAAGTTGTTTAGGTAACATTAGTTGATCTATAACTAAGGCTAATTACCCAGGGTCATCGAAAGCAATTAAGACATACTTAAGGTATTTCTTATCAGGACCATACTTAAACATAGGCTTAGTTTTGACCATGTGCTGACATACAGTCATGTTTAATACTCTTCCCCTGGATCAAGGACAGTAGAGAATGACAAACACAGATTCAATTTCAGCAGAATACTCATGTCTTCCTGTATTAATGACATCTATGTGGGATAAGAAAGTTTTCTTCTACACAAACATCACTGCAAAAGACAGCTAAATTTTAATGCAAACAAAAGACAAAGGAGAAAAAAAAAGAAATCTTGCAACCCTGCATCAAAAAGAGTTTTAGTCCCATAAACTGAGTTTTTCCCACCTCCAGTCTGCATTTCTGTGACAGTCAACAGTATTATTCTGAGAGTATTCAAAGAATGTATATGCAGTCTGTTTCCCAAGAAGCATGCATTAATATACATTTAGATCTATCTATCCTGCTAGCTATAGCTATATCTAACCACAGTAAAACAGTTGAGCTCTCTCAAGTGTTATGCCTTTAAGTTAAACTTTATTGAAATAAAATAAGGAAAGAACAATACATTTTGCATTCTTCAGAAGCCAGTGTTCAATAAATACTAAGTTTTGATCGATTGATACGGTGTCATATTTGACTAAAGAGGTGGGAAAGTTGCTACTGTTGCTTTGTGCTGGCTACAAGAAGAATGCACTATTGATTTTATATGTTGGATGGGCTGTCAGCGTACAGTGCATTGTTGATTTTGACTTTTATAGCCAACATGTTTCCTTTAATTGGATCATTTGTAAAAGAGAGGAGGGTACCTGTTCCCTTCTGACAGTGACTGATTACAATCATTTCATGTTTGTCAATATTTGATAAACCCACGGTTACCCAACAACATGGCTGAAAGCAGCATCTTTATGCATTTGCTTGTTTCCCCTCTTTCCTGCTTCTGATTTCAGTCTCAGCATAACTAGCAAGTTGTGGCAACAACTCCTTCTTCTTCATCTTTTCTTTTTTCTTTTTTTTTTTTTTTTTTTTCTGAAATAATTTTCTTATGTTCTCACTTCTTATGGAGCAAGATAAAGAGAGAGAGAAAGAGAGGAAGAAAGTTTTTACTTTGAGTCAACATCATTGCCAATATCTCATGGTAATAGAAAAATCCTGGGACACCTATCTATGCCCTTGTCCTTGTTGCTTTCACCACTATTTTTGATGATAGGTGCAGTTTTGTAACCTTGTGGATGAGCTTTCAACTCTCTAATATACTGAAACAAAAACCAGTATCCCTGTATCCTGTCATAAACCTTTGTCTTTCTTCTTCTTTTTCGCCTTCTTCCTATTATTACTGGGGTTTTTTTCAATATTCTGGATGCAAATTGAAATATCACTACAGAGAGGTCTGGAGCTCAGGGAAGAACAGAGCTGTGTGCACAAAGCATTGTTATAAATTATTTGAAGAGAATTCATGTTGGTATTTTAATTGTGTCTTTGATGCTCAGTTCACAGATGGCTGATAATTTCATCTGATGTACTGAACAGTTCTGTGTTTTACTCTTGAAAGAAAAGATGTATTCACAAGTCAGGCTCAATCTTTGTTCTCTCCTGCTTAGTAAAGCAAAACCTTTTTCATTTTCACCTATGTTAATTAGGACAAGTAATGTAAATACGATGCCATTAGGGCTGGCAGAAAAATCTTCAAGGCACACAGGGCTGTGAGGTGGAGCGAACACTCCAGGCCACAAGTCTCACATCACTGTCTGAACTTTAAGAGAGCCTCTCCTGGGCATGTCAGAAGAGCCTTTTCTGTGATAAGACATCCGCATTTGGGAAGATCCAGAAGAGGCAGCAAGCACCTACGTTGTTTGTATCTCTGGAAAGCTGCTTTGCAAAAAGAGTGGCTGCTGAGCCTTGCCCTGCCCCCTGCCCTGTTAATGAAAGGTGATGAACAGCCTTCTTGCAAATATCTCACAGGTAGTAGCTGCAGGGTTGCTTTTCCATGCAAGCCAGATGTGAAAAAGCTACATAAAAACATGCGTAGCAGTTTGTACTGTACTGGGCTGTCTGATGGGAAAGATCAGTTACTAAAATGTAGTCTGCTTGAGGAGAGGAAAGCAGAGGAACTGGCTACCTGTCTCGACCTGCTTTTCTCAGAAGAGCATATGAGCAGTGTTGTCCACTGGTGCTCCCAGAAGCTGAATACTGAGCACAGCAAATTCCTTCTAATTCTACGTCCAGTCCTCCTAAGAGCCCTGGAGACCTCCAAAACCAAATAGAAGGGAGTTGGAGAAATAAGCATCTACTTCAGATTTACTTTAACACAAGCAAACGGGACTAGCTTCAGACATTAAAGGAACAAAAGAATTAAAGCTACTGGCATCAGTGTCAGAACAAAGTCCAAGGCAATGTGTGCTTGGAAATGAGACAGTTCATCTTTGTCTGAAGCAAGACAAAATAAAGCTTTGATGTGAGAGTGTAGCTAGATCAAGAGGTCACCAAGCAGCAGCTGTCAAAAAAGTGACTGTGAAAAAAGAGTGCGAAAAAGTAAATTTTGTGGTAATTTACTCTCTCCCCTTCCCTTAATTCCTCTTATAATTAGCAGGTACTTATCCACCAAAAATCACAGTAGATTTAAGGCAAGCAGGATCTTGTGGATTTTAAGACCAAGGGATTTCTCCTCTCCTTCTACTAGAAGCCAGGCTGCAGCTGCGTGTCTGCAGGTCTGGCTGGTAACAGAGGTGTGCATGTGGTCCCAATAAACACATGCTCATGTGCACACACGTGCACATGTGCTGCACACAGGTCAGCAAAGACAGGGAGCAGTGCCTTTACCTACATAAACACCAGCAACGCTCACCTAAACGTGCACACCATGGATGGTCTGAACCAGTTCCTCCCCACCTGACCAGGACCAGTGTAACATTCACATTCTCTCACTCTTGATCTTCAAACACACCCGTATTGACAGATCTTTTGAATATTAGCACAGAGTTTCAGTCCATCTACTGTGAGTGCCAGACCCTAGGTCCCTTACTTGTCACCAGCTCAGACCTTGGGTCTGGAGGCTGGTGTCCTCCTACTCACTGGTTACTCCAGCCTGAACTTCATGAGCAGTGATCAGGTGCAGGACTCTGCTAGATAAGCACTGACCAGATACTTGTTTACATGCAATCAGCCCCTTTTATTTGCCCTTTTCCTCCATTTCCCCATGAGTTTTCTTCCCAGATCTATCTTGACCCCTTCATTTTTCTATGCCAGTCCCCTCCCAAATGAACAACTTACTCCTAATTATTTTTTTCCCACTGGTCCCAGGTTTGCTACACTCATACCTAAATTTGGTATTTCTGATACTGTTACTAATGTAATCTTGGCCTAGGACAGAAGTGATGTTAGTCATTTTCCCTTTACATAGAAGTCCAGAGATCATCTGACCTACCTTCAGACATCTACAGTGTAGACCCACCACACATAACTAGTTATTCTTAATGATCTCTGGAAAGAAACAAACACTTCTTTCATGAAGGTATGTAGCAAATTCACCTCTACTTATCTGCATCTCAATTTATATATTAGTTTTAGAAATTTACATTAAATAAGATGTAGCTATTATAAAATAAGTGATTAGGGTATTAATGCAAGAGTAGGAGATCTGGTTTCAATTTTCGCCTGAGATTGTGTTTTGTGGAGAGTTTTTTTCAATGCTTTTACTGAACCTGGGTACCTTTGAAAAACAAAAGGGGCCAGAGAAAGAGAATGTCTCTGTAACAGGGTTTATTGGGCAATATTAGGTATGTCAAAGTGTTGGTTCTAATCCCTGTTCCCCAGCTTGTTTGTGTGTTTTATAGAAACAGTTATCAGATCAAATGTATCATGTAGTCAAGAATATTTTTTTTCAGCTTTCCCAAAGGTAGGCTTTGTCAAAAATAAACACATCAAAATGTGGATTTTTAAACTCTAAAACAACAACAAACTGAATATCCAAAATGTCTTATTTCTTCAAGTATTCAAAAATGTAACCTTTTCCAGTGTAAATCAGACTGGAAATGCAAACTGCAGTACTTTTCTTAAATGAGCGCTTCATTACCTCTTTGTTGGTATGTGCTGAACTTGATATCCAGACCAGCTTGTCATATATACATTGTGTCTTATATACCAGGGGAAATGACGGTTGCTTGTGGATGTTACACTTCAATCAAAAAACTTTGCCAGTATACCAGCCTGAAGTCACAAAGGTTTCCATACTCCAGCTCCTATGAGGTATGTGCTCCTCAAAAATTCAAATCCATTTATATTTTTCTCTTTTAAACAGACATTTTATTTGCTTTTCTTTTTTTTTTTTTCTTATTTTAAAGTCAACAATTTGAATGGGAAATGCTGAAAAATATAACTGTGTTTTTCTTTTTTTTGCATTAAGAGGAGAAACCAGACACATCAGAAAAGTGACCCCAACACACATGACATACACATTTCCTATCAATTTCTCTTCACTTATTCAATTTTTTTTAGAAGCAGGGGATGGTGATAAAATATTGACTTCTGAGATTTCATTTCGGGTCTACCAGTAAGCGGAATCCAAATAAGTGTTCATCTCATTCTGTGCAGCTCAATAAGATGCTCAGTCAGTCTAGTGGATCTCACGTCCTGCACTGCATTATCATCTCTATTAAACATACCATTTTGTTAAAGATATGTATCCAAAAGAATGATTCCAATTAGGTGGTGATCATTATGAATGAGTGCCTGCTATTTTTTCCAGCAGTATGCATTTGTGTCAGCTGAAGAGAGAGTTCCATCTCCTATTAATTTTTATCCCTGATCTTACCCCTGCCACTGCCTTCAGGTTCCCTCATCCATTTTAGGTCCTTCTTATTCACATCAATACCTCTAACCAAAGTATGCATGGCTGCTAATATCACACTTTAATTGGGGATATTAGCAAGATAGCCCAGCCTTAGTCTTTCAAACATCCTGGGTGAAATTTCTATGGGAACAGATATGCAAATCACCACAAGCTTGCCAGAGTCTTCTTTCGGAAAAACACAAGCGAGCCCGCGCACGCACGCTTTCACACACAACCTCACATAAACTCCCCCTCATACCCATTCTTTTAAGGACCTAGTCATTTTTATTTGTTTCAACAGCAAGTGTGAAATAGTAGCTTGTCATCTCCCTTTTGTAGTGCTGCAACCCAAAATTATAAATGGGCTGACATTAATGGGAGACCAAAATTTAGTGTCGTATTGGTAGGGTGTATTGAAAATGTTTTGATATGACAGATGAAATACCTGCTGCAGCAACCTTTGTTAGACTTTAGGTAACTACATCTGGCTAGAGGGAAAAAAGAAACGGCTGCAGGCAACTAATTTTAAAGGTATTTCATTACCTCCCTACCTCAATCCCACCCCAAAAGGCTGTAGGACCCATGTCTCCAGCTCAAGATTTTTAAAACTGTAACCACTTGTCAACAGTGTGTGAAGTCACCTCCTCAGCCTCCTGGTAATTTCTGGTGACCTGTGCACAATATTCAGTGTTGACTGAACAAGACAAGGCAGACCACATATGGCAGATTGGATCCTGAGACTTAAATGTCTGTATCTCAGAACAGTCACGGTACTTGGTCAAAACCCATAGCTCTTCAGATTGGGAGTGGATTAAAAAGATGCTGCACGTAGTGAACTTCAGTCAGAACATGTTTGCATAAAAACTGTCTTAACTGAGCTTTATATTTAAGGTTCCATTCTAATGTCTGCTAAATTGGGACTGAAGTGCAATTTAGTCAGTCAGTAGCCCTTAGCCCAAATTTTCTAAGAATCAGAAACAGAACCCAAATACTCTAAAAACTTCTCGAGGGACATTTTTGCAGTTGCCTCCAGAGAATCAGTACAGCAGTTATTTTCAGCTGGTGATCATTTATTTAGTTTCTTACCTGACCTATCTGTATACTAGGAATAAGACTAAAAATCTCATGGGGCCAGTGAGAACAAAGCAAGGAAGTAAACCAAAGCAAATTGTAACAAACAAAAAAAACAGTTTTGTTTTGCATTTGAGACTAGCTCTAAATTAGTTTGAATATTGATTGAAATTTCTAAACATTTCTTTTTTTTTTTTTTTTCTTTTTTTAATCTGAACTGCTCTACCTGCTCCATGATTTTATAAGTCTATTTTGAAACTCTTCATAGAAGGAAACAAGACAGAGAGATGTACAAAAACAAAAAGACTGCAATTCATTAAAGTTATCCAGTTGATTTTCCCTGGAATCAAAGCAGACTGGACTTTTTATTTAGTTTGATGGAAGTCCAAATTTGTAATTATTAGGATGTCAGCAAAGATCCCCTCCCCTTTTCTTTACAATCCTTACTTCTTTCATGTCAACCCTTTCTGATAAAGAATTTTCAGAGACCTAGAGCTATGTTAATTATGAAATCAACCCAACTCCTGCTATTAGACAAACTTAATCTGTCGATCACAGAGACATGGGGAAAAACAAAGTAAAATATGTCAATTCTATCTAAATAGATTGCATGTCCTAGATAAGATAACTATGAACACAAACTTTCAGCTGTCTTCTTCTGTTGAATTGAGCTTCTCAAAGGATTTGAGGTTTTCTTTTCTTTTTACAATGTGCTGAATTCCTCCATCACGAGTTGTGGCTTGGGAAAATACTACATGAATAACTGAGTCCATCCCTTGCCAGAACAGTTCTTAAGTGTACGCTTAATTTAAAGAACATGATGATTTCTCCATACTAGGAAAATGAATTCATACTGTGATGAAAAAGGGGTAACCATAGTTTAATAGTGGTAGTAGCAATAGAACGGGCAGTATTGGCAGTGATGGTAGCAATAGTACTACTTATAAGAGTAGCAACACAGGAAAAGAGTTTGAATAGACTTCAGAAGTTTAGATACCTGCCCAAGAGTGGTCTTAATTATATACTATCACATATAAGAAGTTTGTTGTTGTTTTTTTTTTTTTTTTTAATGAACAATAAATGCCGCAATGGCTTGTTTCTAACTATGTCAATTTGCTCTTTCATCAAAATATCTCAAAGTTGAATATTTATACAAATAATAATTGGTCAGATAATTTTTACATGCTTGGTCTTTGTACTTTCCTTATGTTACCAGACCATAATTATCTTACTTACTGTAAGCTATGTACCTTACTGTAGCTATGACAAGTATTTGGACTCTAACTTCACATATCTGCTGTAATGACCCTGTGATTCAGGTCAGTCTTCTAAAAAAAAATCTCATGCACCTAGTCAGCAATTATTTGAGATAAGATGAGATAAGTCGTGCACTAGGAAACCTGGTTTCTCTAAACAAACAGCAGAAAATATTTGGATGCCCAATTTAAGAGCTATCGTAAATTTGATGATAGTCTAAATCCAAGTGAAAGGAATCACAACTTAGATATCTTAGTCTGTCTGGACAGTTCTGCTGTGCATATTCCCCTGTGAGTCCTGACACAAAAGATTGTTGGGTTGGTTGGTTTGGTTTGGGGGGCGTTTCTAGCTATATGTTGTTGACAAACCATGTTCACGTGAAGCAAAGGCCTGATTCTTCACCTCACTGTGTATATTTATATGATCACCTCTTTCATGCACTACCGAAGGATGTTAAGTATGATTAAGCCTGGGGCTCCTCTATTCATGGACAACTCCATAACCTCCATTCTTAAAATATCCTATATACTGTCCAATAAGGGACAGGAGGCTGAGCAAGCACTTAGTTATTTATCAGAGGGAGAATTTAAACATTTCTACCATTCCTTACATACTGTGTTTCAGCCTCACACCTGCAGACACTCGTGACTGTTTTGTTTTTATCATTTTAAAGTTAATTAAACAATTTCCTTACACATGCCCACACATACTCACAAAAGCGTATATCAGGAAACAAGTTCTCATTTAGTGTCTCTTCCCACAGAGCCAAAAATGTCCCATTAGTGTAAACAACATGGAACTCAAAACCTGATTTATTTCAATAGACCTGTACACTTCAGCTTGTGTACAAATTTATATGGCACTGGTTAAAAAGAAGATGCACATAATGTATGGAATGAACTGTTTCAACTTTTTTTTTTTTTTCCCTTTCCTTGCTGCTATAATTTTTATACCTCATTTTACCTCTGTAATTAAGACAGGTCTGGTAGGTATTTAAATTAGCCTGGCTTTCATCTCTATCACACATTCATTTCAAAACTTTTATGAATATTTAATAGAGGTTTTATAATTCATGGTGATGTGATGAACAGCCTTTTGGCCGTTAAGTCAATTGACAGAAAGGGGAAAAAAAAAACCCTGAAAAAAAATCCCCCTCTCTTCAGGCAGAAATAATAACGATTCTATTTCTGTTCCTAGATTGGTGATTACACAGTCACCTGTTTTCACATTAAACTTTGATGATAAATTACTCAGCAACCATGATAATATCAGAAGTTTTACTGGCCAGAACAAATTGCCAGTAATTGCTTGCATGATAAAGCTGTTTCGTAGTCCTTCTGTCCTTCCCCTTAGGGAATATCTGCAACCCCACAATCAAACTGCTTCTCTCCATGTATATTTCTTTTTCTCTCTCTTTCTTTTTCCCCTCTGTTCTCTCTCTTTTCCTTTCCCCCCCCTTTTTTTTTATTTGTTTCATTTCAAATCACTTCAAAGTCAACTCTCTCAGCCTTTTAAGAATATATTAACTTTGCATTAACACTGTCACGGTGTTTGTATGTGTATCAAGAACATAGGCCAAGAAGGTCAGTTAAGTTTCAGATAAGCTTGAGTTCAAACAGATTCTTTTATTTATTTATTTACTTTTATTCAGTACTCTCAATAAATACTTTAAAACTAATTTGAGTGGGGTACTGCCAATAGATTTTCAAGCCTAACAAAGGATACAATTGTGAAGCATGTATTTTGTACAGAATTTTTCACAGAGAGCTGGCTGTTATTATTATTACCCTCATCATCAGTGATAAATCACCACACTAAATAACCACTGCTGTTCTTATTGCTGTTATTGTTATCATTAGTGTAATTTTGCAATTATTATGATTATAATTTTTCTTATCAATGTCAAAACTAGAAACTTTGTCAAGATCAGAGCTCTCTTTATGGTAGATCTCTTAAAAGCACAGGGCGGTAACATTTCCCCACTGGGAATCACAATAACCAGCATTTGTTGCACTTGGACAATCTATCTGTGTGTTCTGGGCAATAGCATGATGTGGAACTGACTCTTTTTGGGAGTCAATGTGAGCTCCAGCACTGGCAGCAGGAGACCTTCACTAGTGCAATGGTGATCTGCTCAGACCACCACAGCCATCAGCTTTCGGACCCAGCTAAGGTTTCTGCGATATGTGGGTCTCCATCACAAGTCAGCAGCTAGCTGGGTCCCTTGAACCAATTTGCCTTGAATGCAAAGCAAGTTACACAAACAACACAATGTAATGTATGTGTATCAACATATGTATATGTACTAAAGAGGATTTTCAAGAGGAAAGACAGGCTATAGGGCTTGGGTTTGCTTTTTTTTTTCCTTTTCTTCCTCCTTCCTTCCACCCCCCAAAAGATTAACAGCTTTTTATACGGGCCCAGAAACAAGGATCCTGACCACACTCATCAGAAAAATCAATTTAATTCAGAGGTGTTTGAATAGTACTGATGACTGTATTATAACTATTCATTTGTTTAAAATCACACACATGCCATGCTGAACCAGTTTACATAGAACCAGAGTATCCTCCCTGACCACAAATAGTCTCTTTTTTGAGTTGCAAGAGTGATAGGCATCTGTATATCGTGCGTGTTTGTATAAGAGAGAGAGAGAGAGAGAGAAAGGACAATAAATAAATCAGTAACAAATTCATTTTCCAGTTATCCTAGAATATGAATTTACTGAGTAAAAAAACAGAAAGGAAAAATATGTTCACTATTATTATTATTATTATTCAAAGCCTTTTGCAGTGAAAGTCTGGATTTCACTAGTACATCATAAATAAGAACAAAGGTCTTGCTGAACAGCTGGGTTTTGTGCCCCTTTTCTTCATAGGTTATGTTAATGTAAATGTAACCTAAAACTCAGTAGAGGTCGATCTGGACATGATTACATTTAGCTTAGTAGACTAAGGGGTTAAATTAATCATCAGTATTTCTATCTGCAGAATCCTTTCTCTTCAAAGGAATCTTCAGAGCTTCAGCTCTAAATAAAAGGGCGAAAAAAGTGTTGTCATGCAAACGTGAGCCCATAAACACGAAGGCCTTCTTTCTATTGCTTTTGATGTGTGAACACAATGCCATTCTCTAGCTGGCAAGTACCCAGATGCTTTCTTCTTTATTGCTGGCTGGAGCGCCTAATAGGCATAAACTAACTGCAAACAGGACCCGCATGGATTTTAGCACATTTAGATCTTGAATAATTTAAATAATTTGATTTCAGTGATGTGGGATTGATTCAAATAAGCAAATGTTTACAGGATTGTAGATGTGAAAGGCTACCCATCTAAGATTTCAGACTATTTCTCCCCCAATATTTCTGATCTCTTTTGATATTATAAATCTTGATCCTGCAAATCTTTATACGTATGTTTATCTTTAAGCCCATATGTTTTCACATGTAATATAATCTTAGAATCATATCAAAATATGGTTGTACAGGACCAGAAGATACCATCTAACTTACCTGTCTGTCCTATGGCAGGATCAGATCTGCCTTCATCATTTTCACAGAAGACTGTTCAAATAATTCTTAGAGAGTCTCCACAGCCTTCTCAGCAGCTGATTTCAGTGCTTCACTCTCCTTTTCATTGGAAAGATTTTTCTGATGTCTAGAGTGAATCTTCTTGCTGAGCTTTTAAGCCCAATCCTTATCTTACACTGTAAACAAATTATCCTCTTCCTTTTTCCATTTTCATATTGAGGCCATTTCCACTGTCCCTCTCTATTTTCTGTACACGAAACAACCATTTATTTCAACTCATTCATTTAAAAAAAGCCAAAAATTGAAAACAACAGCTGTCATAACTTAGTAATACTAAGCTGAAGGAGTTGAAAGATGAGTTCATACGTCTTGTTTGCAATACTCTTTTCCATATGTAATGTCCATATCGTAGTATGAAGTTTGCCCTTTTTTTTGCAACTCAACTGACTATAAAGCCATATCCCTTTCTTAAGAACCAGGAAATTGTTTATTCCATTGTTCCCCATGATATATTTATGTAGCACTTCAATGCATTGGTCCCTCTAGCCTGCACATTTCCCAGCTGAATCTAAATGAAAAGGCTTTTTTAAGTTAAAAAAAAAAAAAAAAAAGTTAAAAAGTTTAAGAATTTAAATAAATTCTCTAGTTTGTCAGAGCTATTATAAATTTGAGTCATGCCCTCCAATAAATTTGCAGTTCCTCTTAGCATATGGTAAGGGATGTGAAAAGCAACAAGAAAGGCTTCTACAAGTATATCAGCAGTAAAAGGAAGGCTAGGAAAAATGTGGGCCCACTGCTAAATTGGCATGGGGACCTAGTGACAAAGAACATGGTAAAGAGATATTCAGTGCTTTCTTAGTCTAGGTCTTTATGGGTAAGACCAACCTTCAGGAATCCCAGGTCCCTGTCATCAGAAGGAAAGTCTGGAGCAGGGAAGACTTGCCTTTGGTAGAGGAGGATTAGATTTTGGAACATTTTAATAGATTGGACATACACAAGTCCATGGGACCCTGTGGGATGCATTCACAAGTGCTGAAGGTGCTGGCCAATATCATTGCAAGGCCACTCTTGATAGTCTTTGAAAGGTCATGGAGACTGGGGAAGGTTCCTGATAATGGGAAAAAAGAAAATTTCATTTCTATCTTCAGGAAGGGCAAGGAGGAGGATCCAGGGAATGACAGGCTGGTCAGCCTGGCCTTGGTCTCTGGGAAGGTGGTGGAGACCACTAATCCTGGAAACCACTTCCAAAAAAATAGATGACAAGAAAGTGATCAGGAGTGTTCAAATGCTTTTACAAGGGGGAAATCAAGCCTGACCAACCTGATAGTCGTCTTTGATGAGATGAGAAGGGAGACCAGATGTTATTTATCTTGACTTTAGAAATTTTTTCAACACTGTTTCCCTTAACATACCCTTAAACAAACAGATGAAATACAGAGTCAGTATGTGGACACGGAAGTGACTTGAAAATGGGCTGATCTCCTGGGATCGAAGGGTTGTGATCATTATCATGAAATCCATCTGGAAGCCAGTCACTAGTGGTGTACCCCAGAGGTCCATACCAGCTCCCATACTGGTAGGGACATGTTAATGACATGGTGCTCATGGTTGTGCTGCCATTCAGAGCGATCTCAACAAGCTGGAGAAATGGGCACACAGGAATCTCATGAATTTCAAAAAAGGGAAGTGACAGGTCCTGCACCTGGGAAGGAATAACCCCATGTACCAGCACAGGCTGGGGAACAAACAGCTGAGAAGTATCTCTGCAGAGAAAGCCCTGATGGTCCCAGTGGCACAAAGTTGACCATAAGCCAGCAACGTGCCCTTGCAGCAAAGGTCAACAGCCTCCTGGGCTGAGCATTGCCAGCAGGTCAAGGGAAATGATCCTTCCTTTCTGCTCAGCATTGATGTGACAAATCTGCATTTCTGTGCCCAGTGCTGGGCTCCTCAAAACAGGAGAGATACGGGCATAAAAGCTGTCCAGTGAAGGGCCACAGAGATAATTAAGGGACTGGAGCATCTGTCATACCAGGAGAGGCTGACAGAGCTGGGACTGTTCAGCCTGGAGAAGTCTCATGGGGGATCTTACCTGTATGTATAAACATCTGATAGGGTGGAGTAAAGAAGCCAGACTCTTCTCAGCGGTATCCAGGGACAGGACAAGAGTACAAGAGTCAGCCTATGATGAACAAGGGTAGTGATAAAACATCTGATAGGGTGGAGTAAAGAAGCCAGACTCTTCTCAGCGGTATCCAGGGACAGGACAAGAGTCAGCCTATGATGAACAAGAGTAGTGATATCTGAACTGTACGGCTCGTCAACTATTCATTCTTTCCTGGTACTCCTCTTTTCACAAAACTCATTACACTAGTACAGAAGGAAAGCAAATGAACTGTTCTTGACAAAGCCACTCTGGTTGTTGTATAACTCTTCCATATCTGCCAGGCATTTACAAATTGTTAAATATTCTATGATTTCTTTTTTTCTTGGAACTGAATATAGCCTGACTAGCTTATCAGTCTTACCCTTCTTCCTCAGCTTTGTTCCTGTACCCCAGTGTTTAGATATCATTTCAAATCACTGGCAATGATTACTAAAAGAGATATGAATTGGGGAAGTGGATCTTTTTGTGACACTTTCAAATACCTTGATTTTCAAAGGATATTCAGAACATACCAAAAACCAGGTTCTCTATCTCAAGTGAAACACCTTCAGAAACTGCCTGGTTTTGAACATCTTCTCATATTGTACAGGGATTTGAAATTATTATTATTATTCCCACAGTAACATCTTTGTGCCCACTGAAATTGAAGGGTTTGTGCAAAAATATGAAGGCAAAAAGCCTGGCCTTAAGACAGGCCAAACAGTATAAATTGAAGAATTTAATGTTTGAAATTAAATTTTTGTGGGGAAAAGGAAAGGGTTTAAAATCAAGGGGACATACTCTATATATTACGTCTTACTTCATATAAAAAAAAGAGATTTTTCTAACATGGATGGGTACAGACTGTTCTATGAAAAAAAAAAATGTTGTTCGGGGAGAAGTCAAGTCTATATTGTGAGGATTACTTTCTCGTATGTAACGTTATAAAGAAAGGCATCTGGAGATGTAAGTGCATTAACCCAGTTCTGAGCTCTTCATTGACATGTTCTATTAGGCTGGGGAAATCTCTTAAGATCTCCTTTCCTTTATTTCTCCGTGGTGACATATTTCGTCTCTATGGTGTTGTATTTTTACTAAGGTGCTATATGGACATATAAAATAATTTTCACAAAACTTACAGGCTGAAAGGCTCACACACAGTAGCAGTGTCCTCCCTGAAACACATAGTATGCGTGTCTGCCTGTCTGTCTGTCTTTATCTTTCTCTCACATATACATACATATCTAAAATCAAAAACCCAATCCTTCTTTTCTTTTTTTAAACAGACTGGAACTGAAAAGTGAGCAACTGGAATTCTTAGATATAGGGTTTTTTTATGGTAAGGGGACTGATTTTTCTTTTCTTGCTCTTTCTGCTTTTGTATTTTTTTCCCCTGAACTTGCATGTAGACTTTCCACTTATCCTCACAGTGTTCAGCTATCTCCATTGACTACATGAACAGCCTGAGCACTTGAGGTACTAGGATTGTTTCACTGATATCAGTCTCCAACTCTTTTGGAAATCCAAGGTCTAAACTGAGCTCCCAAATAAAGGGGTTACACAATAAGTGGCCTTTTCTGAGATTTTCCATAGCAAATATCGCGGTAACAGTTGGCCATAGGAGAACAGGGCATTCGGTAAGCCAAGCAGAGAGATAGAATGGACCTCGGGTAAAGACAGCAGCCGGTCTTTCAGCGGTTACTGTTCTCACCCTTTCTTTCCTCCAAGTATTACACAAAGTGGTAGTGCCTCACTACTTCAGAGGACACTATTTCTTAAACACTTTGTAAGACACTTAACGTTTTTCTTCATCCAGGAACCCCTTCATCCCCCACCCAACGTGTTCTGGACCGATTTTACAAAGATTGATACAAAGTGAGGAAGACTTTGCCCTACAACATTAGTGTTATTTTATAGAAAAGCTAATCTTGAGACAATGCATATTTTGGCTTGGGCACCATTAACAAATATGTTAACTCTATGTGACAACTGATTAATTTTGGTTTAAGGTTATGAATACAAAACAAAGCATGCTGGTATGTAACGTGAATTTTAATGATGTCACAGCACTAGTAAAAGATGAGAAAGATAATTTAATTTGCTTTCTCTGAAAGGTCAGTTCTCTTGAGATGAAATTTTCCCTGCGGGTGTCAATGCCCCTCACTCCTTCTCTTTCTTGCTTTTTCTGGTTCCCTGGAAAGTGAACATTTATATTTAAACAGAAGAGTATCTGGGCTTTTTCTTCTTGTTTTGTGTTCTTTTTTCTTTTTTTTTTTTTAAAAAGTAGTGTCAAAGAGAAAAAAAAAGAATCCCAGATGTTTCATTTTTCAAACTCAAGCCCATAAATATTTAAACAATGTGCTTCTTGCTATTTTAGTTACTTATGTCTGTGCATGTTGCACCTGAGTAGTTAAGTATTGTATGGAATCTGGAAGCACAGATACAATCATTTTCTGGAATCATTTTACATTTGCACCTTGGAATATGGCAGTGGGGAACAAATTATCACAGGGAATGGGGTAATTCCATTTTTGTATTAGACATGAAAGATTTCATTTGGGAAGTAACTAACCACCTCTGGCAAGTGCTGAGCTCCTTCTGTTGCCAGCCAGGTTGATTCTACAGTACACCATTTTGTAGGAGACCCTTGACACTTCAAAGACCAGGGATCAAAATCACATCTTTTAGTTTTATGCCAGTCAACATATCCGCACCACAGTAAATTCATTTCTAGTTATTTTTCATCCACTGTGTGGGGTTTGTGACACTTTTTAACTTATAAAAATAATTTACCAACATCTTGGGAAAAACTGGCACTTGTGGTTGGCTTCATCATATGTAAATAACCGTAGACAAGAAATGCTTTCTCTTAACGATTTGAATTGTCACCTCATTAGGATAGTACGATTTAGTTTGGTTCTGCTTGAAGGAAGATATATTCAGACTGTCCTGAGGTTTTCCTTGTTTTGTCTCTTTGGAGAAGTTGTAAAGGTATTAAATTTATAAGAAATTAGAGTATTATAACCATGCTGGTGAAAAAATAAATAAAACTTGGATCATCTGAATGCAAGCTGATTCAACAGAAGTTAAATAAGAAGCTAAATAAACCGAGAGAGATAACAAAGGATTTCGATTTCTAAAGGACAGTTTCTGATGAATGAGGGGAAGCTGGACTGAGGAGATCAGGAACTTGAATGAAGAGCAACTCTGGAGTTCATTCAAGCTATATGGTTTGAAAAAAGGAAGAATCTGTCTCCCTAGTATAGGGGTTAGGGTGTGAGAGGAATAATGACAATAGGTAGAGATGGGTTGAAAAAATAAGGATGTGAATAACCATTGCAAGGGCTCTAAGATTAATTAGAGAATGTGAAAGACAGGACTTATAAAGGAAAATGAACTGAAGCTGGCCCAAGTGTGGAGCAGATCTATTACAGTGATCGAAACGACGGAAAGCCTGTCATAGGAGAGGACATGAGAAAACAAGGTTTGTTTACCCAAGAAAAATGAAGTCTTAGAAGGATATGATGGTTGTCTGTAAATAAATGAAGGGAGAATTCACCAAGGAGAGACATGAGCTATTTAAGCTAACAACAGTGTTGGCATAAGGGTAGGTTGGCCATGAACAAATTTAAACTGAAAGAAAATGAAGATTACGAATTGCTAGAGCAGTGAGGTTTCAGAAGAGCCTTCTAGTGAGGCTGGTGGGGGAAAATAGTCCTTTTCAGTGAGGAAATCAGTAAATTTATGCATATAATTGTACTGTATAGTGTCTATAGGGGCAGAAGAGCGGCTTTCTTTACTCAGGAGGTTGCTTCTGGTCTGTGTTCCCATGTTGTTAAAGTAGAAAGTAATGACAACTGAATAAGCAAAAACTGTGTGTAAAAAATAGCACATGGTCATGTAAGCAGCACCACTTGTATCAATTAGTCTTTTAATTATGGCAATAATTCCTGGAATTTTTTGACTTATACTTGCTTGACTTGTAACTTTCACAGCCTTGTTTTTTTCAGGGATTTTTCTTGTGCTTGATGTTTAAAGAATAAAACATCAAGACATTTGTGTAAAATAAACAAATAAAGCAGGCTACCATCAACCTGTCTACAGTTAAAATTTCAAAAATATCGTGTATTATACAGACGCCAGTACTGTATATTTTTGGAAATCTGTTCCACGTATGTGTTTGTTGTTGATTTTGTCGTATGTGTCCAAGGATGCACAGTCAGATTTCAAACCCCTTGAGAGCACTACCTATCCAAGTTCTTGGTGAGACCAACAGAATAGTACCTAAAGTACATGTTTTCAGATTACTTCTCTGTGTGAATTTAAGATTGAGGTAATCTGTTTTTTTCCTGTCAGTTTATGACATCAAGAATAATTGTTATCTAATTCCTGGTTGTGTTAATAATAATAACAACAATTACTTTTTAAAAATAATCTTATTATTGTATATGCTTTAGATTTTTTTTTTTTTTTTTCCAAAAATCAGCATTTAAACGAAGCCTGATAGGATTAAAATGTTTGATTTAATCTTCTGTTTAGGGAAAAGAGATAGCTAAATCTGGTCCTTTTTAGAGGAGGATTTTTTGGTGGGGCTGGTTCTTTTTTTCCTTTTCTTTTCCTCTTGGGAGAAACATCAGGCTTACACTCTAAGCCAAACTCATAATTGTCTGACATGTCAAGCTCTGCAGCTCACGCCTAAGACAAATCTTTTCTCCTACCTCTGTTAATTTTGCCTTTCTAAAACTCTAATGCCTTGAACAAGTGCAAATACGCAATCACTGTTAGCATGTTACAGCTGTTGAGCTGGTATACAGAGCCAGCAATCACTCTCATTTTCTTTCCTTTTTTCACTCCCTTTTCCTTCGTTCCTCCTCAGCTAATACTCACATACCTCTTCCCTGATTTAAGTTATATGGTATAGTTTGGAGAATTGCAAAAAGCACCCAACAGAGACAAAAGTTGGCAAACAAGTTTGGATAAACAGGAACAATTGCAAGGTCTTGATGCTTTTCTCCTCCATGCATGAGCTGGTTCTCTGAAAGTGTTAAGACATCAGAAATTATTTATTTCTCATTTCTAGCAAACCTCCTTCCCACAACTCCATTGTTTTCTTCAGTCTTTTCACAGAAATGAAGTTATAGGATGCATATGGATACACACGGGCACACATGAACACATTCATACATGCAGACACTGTTCAAACAAAACAGAAGGGTCTGTACTGGGACCAATACTATTTAATATCTTCATCAATGACATACACAGTGGGATTTAGTGCACCCTCAAGAAGTTTGCAGATGAGACTAAGCTGAGTGATGCTGTTGATTCACTTGAGTGAAGGGATACCGTCCAGAGGGACCTTGACAGGCTTAGCAGTCGGCCCATGTGAACCTCATGAAGTTCAACAAGGCCAAGTACAAGGTCCTGCACCTGGGTTGGGGCAATCCCCAATGTAATATAGACTGGGGGATGAATTGATTGAGAACAGCCTTGTGGAGAAGGACTTGGAGATAATGGTGGATGAAAAATTGGATATGAGCCAGAAATGTACCCTTGCAGCCTGGAAAGTCAATCATGTCCTGGGCTGCATAAAAACAAGCGTGGGCAGCAGATCAGCAGGGGAGGTCATTCTCCCCCTATGTTCTGTTCTCATGAGGCCCCACCTGGAGTACTGGGTCCAGTTCAGGGGTAGTCTGTAAAAGAAAGATAAGGAGTGAGTCCAGAGGAGAGCCATGAAAATGACTGGAGGGCTAGAACACCTCTCCTATAAAGAAAGCTGAAAGAGTTGGGGTTTTGTCAATCTGGAGAAGTGAAGCCTCCAAGGAGACCTTATTGCAGCCTTTCAGTATATAAAGGGGGTTTATAAGAAAGACAGAGAGAGACTTTTTACCAAGGCCTGTAGTGACAGGACAAGGGGCAACAGTTTTAAACTGAAAGGGGGTAGATTTAGACTGGACATAAGTAAGACTTTTTTTATGATGAGGGGGGTGAGACACTGGAACAGGTTGCCCAGAGAAGTTGTGGATGCCCCAACACTGAAGTGTTCAAGATCAGGTAGGATGGGGCTTTGAGGAAATGGATCTAGTAAAAGATGTCCCTGCCCATGGCAAGGGGGTTGGACTACATGATCTTTAAGGCCCCTTCCAACCCAAACTGTTCTATGATTCTATAAAAAGAACCACTTTGAGAGTTATACAGCTGAATAGGGCAAAACTTGTAAGTTTTGACTGAAACAAAATATGGAAATTCTACTGAAAAACTCACAGCAATTTATCAGAAATATACTACACTCCTTTAAGATTTTGGAGTGGGTTTGGGGGTGTGTGTGTTTTGTTTGGGTTTTCAGGGTTTTTTTTTAATATTATTTTTTAAAGTGATCTAAGTTTTTATTAGACAGGATAGTTTCTTATACACTCTTTAAGTTTCTTCAGACAACATTTCCTTTTAACATGTGACACACAACTTCTCCATATGAGAGATCTATTGTTAGTTTCACAACGTCATCAGTGTTCTGAAGGCATAATTTAAATAGTAGTGGCAGTCTGAGAAGTGCCCACCTAAGTGTACAGCAAATGTTTTACATGCTGCCAGTGAAATCACTCACAGACACAGAATAGCTATCCAAGTTTTGTGAAGCTGAGAGGAAATGGGGGTAAGATAGAAATAAAATCTGCCTTTGCCTATTCCCAGTGTTCAGGAGCTGGTACCGAACATCACACTGAATCCCACACCTTTATTTTCACATATTCAGCTCAGCTTTTGCATGCCATGGATGGAAGGGGGCAGCAAAAGTAAGGAAGCAATGTCTGGTAATGCTCAACTTTTAGCCCTTTTCACGACTCAACTTTCTCCCTCTGTTCTGCTGTAGGGAGTTAGTGGTAAGGAGGGCCCAGAGTTGCCTTTCAGTTGGAAAGTGAATTTTACTTTTTACAAACGTGAGAGGCAAAGAAGAGGATAGGGTGGATCAATGGAAAGGTGATGTGCTGCAGAGCATTTGACTCCCTTGTAATTTTTCTGTATATAAAATGTTCCACAGCCTTTTAAACATATTACATTATCCTTCCAAACTCATTTCACAAATCCAGTCTCTCCAGTCTCCCTCATGGTAGACGGGAAACACTGAACTGGATTTAGTTTGGTGGGGAAAACCTGAGATGAACTGCACCATGTTTATTAATGACTACAGAAAACTTTAACGACAATGTGCCTTTAAATCCTGTGCTTCTGAGGAAATAATGACAGACTTGCTCCATCGTTCATGATATGATGTATTTTATGATTTTCACTTCCATTTCTCTGCCTCCTCCCTCCTCATGCTGTTTGCCATGTGCCTGTGTCTCTTAATTTGGTCCTGCAATACTTTTGTATGTGTCAGTCTCAGGTTCCAGATATCTGCAGACATGAGAGGTCTGAATAGCAGGAGGTAATTATCCTTAATTTACAGACCAAGGTTAACCAAGATACATACAGTCTTGAAGATAACAAGTCTACAGGGGTTTGTAAGACCTTCCAAGATTGTTAAAGTCAGGATTTTAAGCACTGCTGCTCTTCTCCATAACCAAGGGGCTGGACATTGAATAGGATCTTGAATTTACCTTTGCCCCTTAAAAGGTCTGCAAGCCAATGAGAAAAAGTAAGTAGCCTGCATGTTCTTGGGAGCATTTTGGGGTTTTTTTGGTTTTTTTTTTTTCTCCTTTGAAGAAATAGGAGAAGGAGAAGAGCTTTGTGTTTTTCAGTTATGGTGTGTCTTTGCTTTGAAGTGGAACAGGTGGAAAGATATCATACTAATTTTTCATTCAAGGCATGGGAGAACTTGAAATGATCAACTGACACTGTTTATGCTAGCAGAGGAATGTGCCCAAAAAACTTTTTCTGTCACTGAAGGCAACTGGCATGAACAGCCTCTGTCCCTACCATTTAATTCCTTAGTGTGCATTAGGACTAGAGTTAGAAGCAACCAACTTGTTTTTTATCGTCTGGTTGTTAAATTGGAAGACCAAGACAATGAATTACTAACTTGTTTTCATCTCCTATAGGCATGTTTTTGGGTTGGTTTTTTTGTTGTTTTTTTTTTTTTTTCCCAGCATGGAAACAGGAAGGGAGCTCGGCCTTGTGGCTCAAATGACAATTAAACTCCTGTCTCTAACTCAAACTCCACATAGATGAAAGTGCAAATTAGTTTATTTTCCTCAGTTTTCAAATAATAACCTAAAATGCTGAAATAAGGATCACAGTTGCCTTAGGCTCCTGCTATGGTCAGTAGCAAAAGACAAGTATTTTCCAGGGGACAGTTTAGACCATAGGCTTCCAAAAAAGCAGCTACAATGAATCCAGGCATAAAGTTCACCAGTACCTCAGTTTCCTGTCTGGAAAATTGTGGAAGTCCTCTTTTCTTTTTATTAGCATTTGCACAAACAGGGTAGAGTCTATAAAACCTCGAACAGATATTTCGGTCCTACAACTAGTTTCCAGTCCATTTAGATTAGCATTCCTGTTGTGTATGTGCATGAAGAAAAGCTGCTAGAGCACTGCTACACGTCAAAGACTAAAAGTATCCAAATCACCAGCATCCTGATCATAACTTTATCTTTCAGTTTTTGAAACTGATAAAAGCCTTTTAGACCAGACAAAGTTTGCCGCAGGTTCTTAAATGTAATCTCTCTGCTTTATATCACTTAACGATCCTTATCCCTTTTATAAACTCCTTTTTATATACAATCTATATGTAAATAAACTCTGTTAACTGCTGTAACTGATATCTATATTTACTTTAACTATGTGTCCAGCACACAGTTACTTTAACTATAGTCCAGCAACAAAAAGATCTCCATGAAGACTGTTTGGAGTCACTGGAAGAGAAATAATCTGAGCTTTTTTTGTCCCTCTGATTCTTTCCGCTAATACAGCACTTGCTCACAAAATAAGTATGAAGAAAGAAATGTTGAATGTGTGGATTGCAGACAGCCTGTTCCTGACTGAGGTGAAGAGGAGCTGCATCATCATTTCAACCTCTATCCTTACCGCCCGCAGAGTAAAAAATGAAATCTTGTCACCCATGACAAGGATAGATTCACGCTCACCTTTGTCCATGAAAGGAAGGGAAGAAAAGTAAGATTGGGAGGGAGGGGGAAAAGAACTAAAGAAAAAAAGCCTTCTAATAAATTTCAATCCCAGACATTACGCAGATCCCTAAAAGAAATGCCACCTCCCAGCAAGACACAGACAGTAACAGCGAGCAGCTAAACTTTTTGGCCCCCAAAAGAAATGGAGGTAAACAAACTTCTTGTTGTTACGGCTAGGGCTAAGCTTTTGAGCACACAGAAAGGGAAGACAAACCCTATCAGAAGTGACATAAGGGTCAGGATTCTTCAAATTAAATGTAAACACTTACAGCATAGACATTTGCATTTGAGTTAGTTACCCTTTGTTCTCATTAAAGGCAATGAAAGCAATTAAGCATTTATATACCACACCCATCCTTAAGAAGATGTTTAAATAAATCAGATGTACAGCAAACTAGAACGGTCAATCTCTTTTCTTTCTCTGCTAACCATGGAGCTTACTCAACTAACTTATGTTATGCATCTGCTTTGTAAATATAAAAAGAAGGTAACTCCAGTGTAGAACGTCTCTGCTGTACACAGGAAGAGCAAACCTGGAGATATCTGCACCTCAGCTGGAACTTGGCTTAATCCACGCTGACCAGAAGGATGGGGCAGTTGAACGCCCGATAGAGCACCAAGTAATTCTGTGCCCTGCTACCATAGGGGTGATATAGCTCACATCTGGTCTGTGCGTAGGCACATGTCCAGGCAATGATAATACTAGGAATAAATATGTTTAAAGACAAGCTTATGCTTGTTCTTAACTGAACTTAAGAACATGAAATGAGAGATTAATCTTGATATCTCAAGTCTGTTGTTAGACTTGGTGATGAAATGCTTTTAAAGTCCAGCTCTTGCAGTCTAAAACAAGGCTGCTATAAAGGTTCCCTGCCTATATCCTTTTAATTGTATTACCAAGTATTTATGAAATAAGTTAATTGTTCTGCAACACAGTTCTGTTGACAACACTGATAACATCTACTCTCTGTTTGGATCCTAACTGTGTCATTCCAGGTTTTAGACCAGTAAGAGTAATATATCAGAAAGACTGCAGCTTTCTACAATATTGTAATCTTGTTAGGATAACTGCATTTAATTGGTTCCCCAGACTCATTGATAGATGTAATGTAGCTGAAACCTTGGAGATTTCTGGACACATTGTTAATAAACCTTGAAATATAAATATTTTATAGGGTTTCAGAAATGTCTTACAAATATTTCTGCAGACCGAGTGACTCTGTGAGGTGCATGTTAGGACCACATTTTAATGACTATGACTACTCAACTTCGAAGACTATGGTCTATTATTGTTTCCTATTATTAGAGTTAACTGAAATGGTGGGGATCAAAGCTTTGGTGTTGTAGGTATGAGATTCAGCACAGGCTGATGTTCTGTGATTGGAAATATTGCCTACAGCACTGTAGAAGGATGAGGTTTCTGTCTAGTTGCACAGCAGTAACCCGGTTTCTGTCTTTTTTTAAAATGATATCTTCACAGCCGGACTGACATAAGTGTTTGGGAGGGGGGGGGTGTGGGGGGTGTTCTTTTTTTTCTTAATATAGCTCAGACTGATATCTCTTAATGTAATTTGTACAGTTTGGGGGTTGCCTTCATTCAGTAATATTTCCATTAAATAATAATATTTCTATTTAAATAAT
>NW_009200908.1:35045-82660 GCF_000690835.1 Fulmarus glacialis | reverse complement strand
TTCTATGATTCTATGATTCTATTATTTTCATTTTTGCTTTTCTTTAACAATTCTGCAACATTGCACTAGAAACAAGTTACAGCAAGATTAAGATAAATGTTTTAGAAGCTCACAGGAATTAGAGTATGATGACGTATTTTTTTATATGTATTTAAAATACTATTAACATGCGGCATTTTTTCTAGGGAAACTAGTATTCAGATATTCAGAACTTGAAAATTATGTTGTCAGGTCCCCCATCAATGATAATTTTGTGACCACTACAGTTCATGATAATGATTCTAAGAATAGAAAATAACTGAGAAACATTTTGAACGGAAGGGTTTCAAATATTCAAGATAAGTTGTGATTAATTGTTTAGCATTTCTAACAAGTCTCAAGATTCTCAGAAGGTTAAAATGAATCAGACAAGTTGTAGGATCTCAGTTAAAAAGTTTCATAATCATTTTTTAAAATACTTATTCTCTTTGGTAACATGACTGTGGCAATAGGTTCAATTAACTATTTCAGTATAAAGCTCTGCTTTGAAACTTAAAAAGCCCAAATGATTAACTTAAAACATTCAACCGCAAATAATGACAAAATCCCCTAGTGAGTTCAAGCTCTGGGTTATTTTGTATCATGTGATTCAAAGAATAATACATGCAACGCTGCAGTGTCAACAATGTGGCATCCATTAACACTGATGCAAATGTTTTTTGACAGGTGATAGTGTGCTTGAACTTTTTCACAGTGTTTCCACAAATGTGCAAAAGAACCAAGCAGACAGACGAATGCTATTCTGTTTATACTACCTTTTGCGTTCCTGTTCATCTTGTACAATACCGTATTCTGTTCTTTCACAGCTAATGTGAAGGATAGAGGGTCACCACCAGGGCTACCTTCTGAAAAAGATGGTCTATATTTTTTATCTTTTGTTCTACTGTTGGCGGATGGTTGACCTATTCCAACTTTCTGTTTGATGATAAAAAATCCATCTGCTTTTTTATTGTTTGTTTGTTTATTTTAAATAGATTTAAAAAAAAAAAAGCAGATAAAGTTCACTTTCTGCCAGTGGCAGACTAAGCATCCATTTCCTTATCCCTTTAATAATGTCAACACAATTCTGTGGGTGAATAGTCTGGACACAGACATTATCCACTTACATACTTTTCATACAGTACTTCAGTTCCAAAAGAATTAAAAAATATAATTAAAATTATCCAAACAAAACCCAAACCTCTGAAACAGCAGAGGCCAGCACAGACTTGAACTCTAAAGAATTAGAAAGGATTTAGTCTGAGACAAGCCACAGAGAGCAGAGAAAATATTGTTTGATGCAAATCCATTGCAGCTTGACACAGGACGGCAGACAGAAAAGTATCTCTGAAAAACTGAAACCAAAATGTTGGGAGGTGCAGTTAGCTAGCTCTCTGGATGATATCCATGTAGGCCAGCATACTTCATCAGTGCAGTCTGGTCATTACAGTGCTCTCCTTCACTGAAAATGTAAGCTCCTCCCCTCCAGCTCCAGCTCAGAAAAGGTATTTATCGCTAGAAGGAAGTTGCTGATTGAGAGAAACCACTGCTATGTCTTCCACTGGTGTCCTTTGAATGGATTGGCTAAGAATGATGCATTTCAAAATGTATTTTCTCAAAGTGACTGCATGCATGAGACACAACAATAATATGTTAATTTACAAATACGTGTTAGATATACTGGTGGCAAATATTTGTCGCTTACTATCAGAAGGAGCAATAGTAAGGATGTAAATACTAGGACTGGAGTTTGTACCACAGATCATATCCATTATACAGCCTTGTTTCCAAAGAAACTCCCCTAAAATCTATGATACTCACATTCGGTACTGAGGTGTTTTGTTATTACTATGTCAGGTCAGCTAATAATAATTGTGCTTTCCTCCAGTCATTCAAAATAGAATACATTGTGAAAAAATGGCGTGTTATGTTGCATTTGTCACACAGTGTACACTTACACTTGCCCAAGAAAACCCTACTTCCTTTTTTAAAAAGAGCAATTATTAACAAGATCTTAATTGGGGACACTCTTAACTCACTGTAATTTGTTCTTAGAAAACTACTTGCACAGGTATAATTGGCAAAATGTGTGTGCTGTTTCTTCCCTTCCTACCCTGAGTAATATCTTACCTGATACTTAATCCTGCTGACACTGGTGAGTGCTTCACGCAAGTAAATGGTATTCAGAGTGTAGCTGCAAAAACTCAGTTAAAGTGTGAAGTGTGTTGTGTGGTATAATGATATGTTTTACAATCAATAGGCATTTAAACTGACAGCTTCTTTTGTGGTGTGAAATTCTGTTTTACCCAGCTCAAAGTCCAAAGACTATTGATTCATATCAGTAAGGTACAAACTGTGGTGTTAATTCTCTCCTTGGTGTCTGTTTGTAACTTACTCTGTGATTAACAGAGGCTTTTAAAGTACATTAAAACTGAAAACTGTACTTCTCTGTAAAGTGTATTCAGAAAGTGTTGTGGACTCTTATTTCTTTCACCACCTTTGTAATTGCTACTGAATACTGTGAACTGCTGGTTAACTCAACAGAAAAAGATTCCCAAAAGTGCACAAAGTTGCTTTTTATAGTGTAAAATCTCTATCTGATGTCCCTGAAGTCTAAGTCAGAAGTATTTTGAGGGTAGTTTTGTATAAATTTTAAAGGTCAAAATAAATGTATTTTAATTCCCAGCATGCTGTAGTCCAGTCTAAACATTTCTTTCATATCTGAATTTTCTCAGACGTCCATCTCAGACTTTTGCTGATGCACCATAATTACTATGGCCTTCCAAATGAGACACAAAATATTATGTATTCTGTATACTGCTGTTCCACATAACTTTGACATTTGTTAGATTCTGCATGTGCTCACACTCATACAAACAAAAAGAAATCTCCATTGTAAAAAGTTATCTGTTGGTTTGGTTTCTGTTCTTTTCCCTAAAACAGTTTCTTCTGGAGCTTGTTCTGCTGCAGAGTTAATTGTATATTGTGCCAGACTGAAATGAAAATGCTAGGATTTACTTCTACCTGCCCTGAAATGAAAAAATACCTGCTATTGTAGAATATTATCCACAGTAGATATCCCACATGGTTCCAAAAAAATGCTTGGCAGGAATACAGAGCTGACTAATTTTCTTACAAAAAAATATTTCTCAAACATTGTATTTGAAAATGTAGGGTTTTTCCAAATACTGTTTTAGAAATATTCTTATAGATCTTTATTCAACAAAGTACCTAATAATAGTCTTTAGTACTCTGCTGAACGGGAATAAACTTAAATGCATGTGTAATTATGTACTGAATTGGAACTGTGAGAAAAAGGTCTGTCCTACTGGCTCAAAACTGTTATGAGCTGCTGATTGGTTTTGATATAAGTGTATGTTTCTCTTGGTATATCAGTAAAATTACAGTGATAAACTTATGACTCTTCTGCCTAATGAAGCGTGATAATGTAGCAGTTACACAAAAAAACCCAGTAAGTATCTCTTTTATTTTTCCACACACTTAAATATAATTGAAAATATTTAGGAAAACTTTATGACCTAGGGTTCGAGAAGTGCCATGAAGGTTTTTACTACAAAATATATTTTTTTTCAAAAGCACTACTCACAATTAACCCATGTAAAAACTGAAGGAGTAGGTATCAACATGATCAAAATCAGTCAGTTGCCATTGAATTTTCCGAAGTCTTGTAAAAAAGACAAAACCTTACTTTACTGAATACAGACACTGATTTATTGAAGGTCATTGCTGAGTTGGTATTGAGCTGCTGCTGCTTGTTCATACATTGAAGATACTTGGGCTCTTTTGTTGCAAACATTGTCAGAACATGAAGATACTACATATAATCCCTTTTTGGCTATATTTACATCAGCAATCAAATGGCAGAGCATTTTTCACTTACTTGATGTATTTTTCAAATGAGGCTCTTAATGAAATGAATATGCAGATAAGGGTGCTCTTAGGTAATTCTCAAAGTTTGAATTATTCTCATATTTCTGTCTTGAAAAAAAAAAAAAAAAAAAAAAAAAAAAAAAAGAAGAAGAAATCCAAGCCAAACCAAACAGCATAAAAATGAAAATTTGAAAATAGCACTTCATTCCACCATTCTACTCATGAAAAAAAATGGAATAAACATGGAAAACTATGTGGTAGTCTTCATTCTTCTGTTAGAGCCATTGGAAAAAAACTAATGATGATTTTGCAGGGAACAGTCAGAGGTAGAACAGTAAAGTCTTAACTCTGCCACTGAGAATCTGTCCTGTGTTGTGAATTTAATAGAATAATAGAAGCATAGAATAGTTTGGATTGGAAAGGACATTTAAAGGTCATCTAGTCCAACCCACTTTCAACATCTTCAACTAGATCAGGTTGCTCAGAGCCCCATCCAACCTGACCTTAAATGTTGCCAGGGATGGGGCATCTACTACCTCTTCGTGCAACCTCTTCCAGTGTTTCACCACCCTCATTGTAAAAAATTTCTTCCTTATATCTAGTCTGAATCTACCCTCTTTTTGTTTAAAACCACTACTCCTTGTCCTGTCGCAACAGGCCCTGCTAAAACATTTGCCCCCATCTTTCTTATAAGCCCCCTATAAGTACTGAAAGGCTGCAATAAGGTCTCCCCAAAGCCTTCTCTTCTCCAGAAGAGAATAACCCCAACTCTCTCAGTCTTTCTTCATAGGAGAGACATTGCATCCCTCTGATCATTTTTGTAGCCCTCCTCTGAACCCGCTCCAACAGGTCCATGTCTTTCTTGTGCTGAGGACCCCAGAGCTGGATGCAGTACTCCAGGTGGGGTCTCACCACAGCAGAGTAAAGGTGCACAATCACCTCCCTCGACCTGCTGGCCACGCTGCTTTTTGTGCAGCCCAGGATACGGTTGGCCTTCTGGGCTGCAAGCGCACATTGTCGGCTCCAGCCTTCTGGCAGGGCTGCTCTCAGTTCCTTCCTCCCCGAGCCTGTATCGATACTGGGGGTTGCCCCAACCCAGGTGCAGGACCTTGCACTTGGCCTTGTTGAACCTCATGAGGCTCACATGGGCCCACTTCTTGAGCTTGTCCAGGTCCCTCTGGATGGCAACCCGTCTCTCAGGCGTGTTGACCACACCACTCAGCTTGGTGTTGTCTGCAAACTTGCTGAGGGTGCACTCGATCCCACTATGTCACTGATGAAGATATTAAACAGTACCAGTCCCAATATGGACCCCTGAGGGTTACCACTTGTCACCGATCTCCATCTGGACTTTGAGCTGTTGACCACTACCCTCTGGATGGGACCATCCAACCAATTCCTCATCCACCAGACAGTCCACCCATCCAATCCATACCTCTCCAGTTTAGAGAGAAGAATGTTGTGGGGGACGGAGTCAAAGCCCTTACAGAGGTCCAGACAGATGACATCGGTAGCTCTTCCCACGTCCACTGATGTAGTCACTCCATCATAGAAGGCCACTAGGTTGGTCAGGCAGAATTTGCCCTTGGTGAAGCCATGCTGGCTGTCTCGAATCACCTCCCTGTCCTCCATGTAGCTTAGCATAGCTTCCAGCAGGATCTGTTCCATGATCTTTCCAGGCACAGAGGTCAGACTGACTGTCCTGGAGTTCCCCGCGTCTTCCTTTTTTCCCTTTTTAAAAATGGAGACAACATTTTAAAATAACAGTGGGAGGACTTTTCTCTCTGAAAAAAAATGTGAAGACTCAGAGAAAATCTCCTGTAGTTCTTGGGTGCCTGATACCCTGCTCCTCTCTGGTGCACATCTACTACTACACTTGGTATTGTATCCACTAGGGATATTAATTCATATTTAATAAAAGGCATAGGGAACACTCCCTGCAATAGGTTTGCTATATTAAAAACCTGTCCTTTGTATGCTCTATGTAACAGGGTGGAGGCATTGCGGACTTCCCACTCCCGGTTCACAGCTACGTAAATGCAGAGAAACAGTCTGCCTCTGAATGACCACGGTTCCTTGTCTGTGAAAGTTTCATGCATGCCTTCCCATGTTATTTAGCATCTGACACACCATGTCAAGTGATACTTCTTCTTGTGTTACAATACAGGTTGACATGATGCAGCAGGCCACACCACACACTTATACAGAGGACAAATGCATGACCAAACTCAGGGGTGGGAGGGTATTTCTTGTTGTAATGACATTAGTAACAAATAAAAAAATTAAAACTCATTGGAGGGAATAAATTCATGTTGCAACAGTAGTCTGAATTGTGTCAAATGGCTCTTAGAAACACCCCAGCCCCCAAAAGGAAAAATGTGTCTTGTTATCTGAGCTAACAGATGCAAGTGCATTTTATTATGTCTCTTTGCATTAGGAAGCAGCCATTAAATAAAAGAAAAGCTTTCTAAAGCACCCTAGAGGGAATATACAAGGAAGTGTGCTTCAAATGCCCTCTGTGCTGTAAGTATTACTGCAAAGCTTGTTTCATACACAGTAACTTTTCTGTTTTCACATTCCCTGCAAGTGGCACTGCAGTTGAAATGATTTAATGCTGAATTATTTGGTTCTGAAATAATAGACAGTACCCTTGTTCCCTAATGATAACATCATTGACTGCAACAGATTCTTTATGACATATTAAACAGCAGAAGTACCCTACACAGCTGTCAGCTGTTGTTTTCTGGATAGGTAACAATTATGGATTCTTAAGGTATATACAGTAGAAAGAAATAATAAAGCAAGCCACTAAATCATGAAAAATAAAACTGAACCATTCTTGTATTATCTTATTTTTCAGAGTAGGTCACTGAGTACTGGAAATAAAACCTAATTACTCCCAGTTGAAAAGTTCAATGTCACTATTATGGTATGACCTACTTTCTGAAGCTCTGAAATTTTTGGCTGGGTGGATAATGGTTGAATATATTTTTTTGCTATACAGGAGGCCCTCTGGATCATATTTAATATACCACAAAAATCTGAACATTCGCTTAAATAAATTGATACTATTATTAGATGAATTTATGGAAAATTTAGGTGAAGCATGATGAGCAACAAAGTGGTACAATTATATAGGGCTGGACTATGTATTTATGATTAGAATCAGATGCAAATTATGTTGTATAAATAACATAAAAGAGAAATAATATCTTTCAGGAGTTAAGCTGATTATTAAAATGAAGTAAATACAGCACTCACCATTAATTTCATAATAGGTATTTATGGACTTTTCATTTCAACATTTTTTATATAATGACATTATTCATTTAAAATCTGATCCGTGCATGAATATTTCCACTGCCCATTAGTTTTGTTTAGAAGTGAAGACATGTCATTGTGTGAAAAATGGGAGTTATTAGGAGTTTGTTGGACTGCTCCTGATAGAAACTATGAAATTAAATCAAGTAACTGGCTGCTTTTCAATTTATTTTCCCCAGTGTCTTGACTGGAAAAAAAAAAAACCTAAATGTCTCTAGTGTTTTTACACAGTGATAGTCTTTGACCCGGTAAACTTATCACATTATCCTTAGACAGATGTCCTAAAGAGCTGAAATATGAGCAGATGACAGACTGAAATGTCTTAAAAAGACGGGTTTTTTCATGTGACCAGTAGAGATGACGTGTAAGATAAGTATGCCAAACACAGTAGTTATGTAAATAAGTGAATGCTGAGTTCTTAAACCAGAAATGTTTAAATTTATTTTTCTGCTCTGCTGTGGAAAATAAATTTAAACTATCATGATTCGTGAGAGTGTAGAAGGGTGTGTTAATTGCTTTCAGAATCTCCGGTACCAAAAAAAATGCTGAAAGAAACAGTTGGATGCATGAGGTTCACAGTGTACAGAGAGTACCATTAAAATAATATTTTGTTAATAAACTATGTGAATACACTTTTTTTGTTAATTGTATAAAAGTAAATTAATTTCCTTTCAAATTTACTCAAACCTCCTGCACATGCCCATGGCAGACATTGAACTTGATTAAGATTCAAAGACATTTTAAGACCAAAAATTTCATCCAAGTGATTACTTAAAAACTACTTCTTTATATGTTCATTATTTGAGACAAAGAATCACATGGATCATAGTATCAAATGTTTGTAATGAAGATGTAACTCATGTAATGTGTTAAAAACCTGATTGATATCATATTCATAAATTAAGCCTTTCCACAAATCAATTCTGATGTCTAAGAGCTTTGCTTTTTAGGTAATTATATTCTATGTTCAGAATTTTATTCCCCTTCTTAGAGAAGAAAAAATTGTGCACTTGCAGCCCAGAAAGCCAGTCGTATCCTGGGTTGCATCAAAAGCAGCGTGGCCAGCAGGTCGAGGGAGGTGGTTCTCCCCCTCTACTCTGCTCTGGTGAGACCCCACCTGGAGTACTGCGTCCAGCTCTGGAGTCCCCAGTGCAAGAAAGACATGGACCTGTTAGCGTGTGTCCAGAAGAGGGCCACGAAAATGATCGGGGGGGATGGAACACCTCTCCTATGAAGAAAGGCTGAGTTTTTTTATGATGAGGGTGGTGAGACACTGGAACAGGTTGCACCCATAAACAAGGAATAGAAAAAGCTAAGTAGAACAAAATCCATCAAGTTTTAATTTTTTTATTTAAAAAAAAAATGTGTCATTGTATAAATGATCAAAGTTCTATTGAGTATCTAATTATTTGGCTAATGTTTTCTGTTTCAAGTGTATGTGTGTACGTGTGCTGCTCCCAGTAAATGTGTTACAAGCAAAGAGGTTTCACCCTGGAGCTGAAACCTGTCTTTGAATCATCTAAAACAAGTCTATGGACAATCCCTTTAAGAAACATAAATATCCAAAATAACAGCTTGAAGCTAGACTGTGAGAGCTGCAATGTATTTTTCATTCTTTTTGTAGAGAATGTTGTCAATATTGTTATAATCAATAAATGACAACTTTGTACAATCAACTTTATCACAGCTACCTCTGGTGTCAGAACGAGTTGCATATGTCTTTAGAGATGAAAGACACTACACATTTGATTAATTTTATTCAAAAATTTATTAATCCTTACTTTACCGAGATGTTAATTAGGCATTATATTGAGATACTTTGATTACTACGTATTTTGCAATGAAATCCACTTTTAATTCATTGGTTTATATTTTGAGTGACATAATTATGCAGAGACCATTCATTTGCTGGTACCAAATGTCCTCTACGAAGACTACATCTCTACAAAGATTTCATTCTGAGTCTATGACTAAAAAGTTACAATTCTTCCCTCTCTTTTCTCCTCTCCTCTTCTGCTTTTGGACAGATGTTAGACTCTGTTTGCAAAGAAGTTTGCATATAGTGACACACTACTGCTGTTGTTGCAATAAATAAGTGTATGTATTTTTGTATATTTTTTTTTATACTTCCTCAGAAAAATTTGGTATCACTGAAGTCATACATCACAATCCAATAAATTAATTTTTCTGTGACAAATTTTGACTAGAATTTGACTATGATTGATAGCAAGGTGGCTTTTTCTATAAGATAAATTGTGTGTTTTAATAAAGAAAGTAACATTAGGAAAATTATTTGTGTCTTTGACTTGATCTTTCTATTTAAAATGTTAGGTTGTTATCTATAAGATATTTGCTTTTTGTAGGCAGCATTTGTTATTTTAAATCAGGAAAAATGGTAAGTTTTCATGATAGGATCCAAAAAATGTTAAAGCAGAGTAAAATCTGTAGCATGCACTAATCATAGCATTGGGTCAAGAGATAACAAATGTAAACGCAAGATCTGTTGGACTACTCACTACAAGAAATTTGTGGAGATAAGAAAACAAACAGGAGCTTGATGAATTTCTCCTTTTTCTCTAAGCTGAGTAGGAGAAATATGGAAAGGGTTTTTTTTATTATTATTATTTTTTAAAACGCTTTTTTTCAAGCACTGTTGCAAGCTAGATCCCTCCTTCTATCTGCATTTCTACATCACTGACTGCAATAAGAAGTGAGGAAATACACCACATATTTTTGTTGATTTCCTCTTTTCCTAGTAGTTTTGTTTTATTTGGAATTGTTTAATCGCTATTGATTTTCTTTTGAAAGATGATTTCCCTATCAAATTTCTATCTAGGAGCCGTTGAACCAGCCTTGACAGTGGAAAGCATTGTGTCTGAAGCATTCAGTGTCTGAAGAAAGTACCAATTGATCTTGTTGATTGAATATCAACATAGACATTGATATGTTCCATAGTTTTTTTTGCTTTGCCTTGAATGTCTTAATTTGTAACACAGATTGTGCTTGCTCAGTAATTTATTTTTTACATCATGAAAACTTAAATGTTGCAATATCGAAGATTAGTTTGAAAAGGCAGAATCTATGCAACTAAAAAGTTGACTTTAAAAAAAGGAAAAGTAGTGAATTAAAAATTCTTGTCTTGGATTTTTAGTTGAGAAAGTATTTCAATCCCATGTACCATTTGAAAATATTTTCTGCTGTTAATTTTTTATTATTATGTTTAAAAGAAGGTTTAAAGGAAAAATATGCTAGTATTATGATTGATTTTTCAGGGTAAAAAGGGTTAAATTTGAACTTTCTTTCATTATTGTGAAGGTGTCTGATTTTTTAGTTTCTTTACTTTCACCTTAATAGTAATGGAAGTTTAGGTAGAAAGCTTAGTTTTCGTACCAAATTTTAACATACGTATA
Organism: Fulmarus glacialis; assembly: GCF_000690835.1. Lineage (NCBI taxonomy): Eukaryota > Metazoa > Chordata > Aves > Procellariiformes > Procellariidae > Fulmarus > Fulmarus glacialis. The sequence goes on along the minus strand of NW_009200908.1, from coordinate 72,020 downwards.
CAGAAAATAAGTAGTATTTTAGATAGATAGAATGTTTCATTTTGTCTGGATATTGAAAAGGTAACTCACTGTTGAAGTTTTAATTGTTATTTTTGATGAATTATTTTAAATTAAATGAGATCCCAAAGATGCGATTTTTTTGCCAAAATAATAAAGTCCCTTCACAGACCAAGGGACTATACTTGTTTTCTGAAAGTGATAGTAGATGAAGTTGACACATGAAAATTCTGGCCTTCATTTTCCAGAAGATCAAACTGACTCTGACGAGGATGTAGAGCTTGAAAAAAAAATCTTATTTCCTGCGGTTATAATTATTTGCCTATTTGTGTTTCTTGTCTCTTCAATTCAATAGTCATTGACATTTAGATAAGAAGAAATGGCTTGTTGTTTATCACAGTACATAGGAATTATTTATCCAGAAATTTAACCTAGATAATTCAGAATGGGCTTCCGTTATGATCTGTTTATCTGAATTGCATCAACAATTGACAGGCCAATAAGGTAATATAATAACTGAGATGGTTATAAATTGTATCTTTCATATTTTTGTATGAATATGCACTTACAGTTCCTACTACTTATAAATCTATTTTTCCTTCATTTTAGCACTAATTTTTCTGTATCTCTGGTCCTGAGTTACATGACATCTTGAATAATGAATCATCATATTGTGCACTGAAGCTTTCTGTTGCTAGAAATTTTGACGTGCAATTGCAACCTGCCAGTCCAGTACTGTTAATCTGACAGTTTTACTGATCTTCTCTGTTTCTTTCTTCTCTGTTTTTCCATAAAGAATAAATTATATTATTTAGACAGAGGCCAAGAAATTGAGATGTCATCAACTGTGAAAATAAAAGGATTAGGAAGTTGTTATATACATATTTTAGATATTGTGGTTTTGTTAGTCTTGCTTGCTCTTTCATCTGTTCTGTATTTTCTTTTTCTACTTGAGAACTTAAGGTATTATAGCTTTAGGAGATATCAAAGAAAATTAATACAGAATATTACCCAAAGTATTACCATCTGCAATTACTAACGGAAAAATATTTTGGCATCTGGATGATGTTCAGACAATAAGTTTCTTCAAGCCTAATTTTACTATAATATGGATCTTTTTAAAGTGAATCATTACTCAGTGATCACAATACTGGGAGATCCCTTCATGCTGGAGATTTTTTCATAAGATGAAAAGCGGAGATAATGATTAAAAAAAAAAACTACAAAAAATGACCTTCAGTCTCTTCCTTAAAGAAATTGTAAGGATACATACATATATGTAACAATATGTTTCATTTTTTAAAAAAAGTATTTAATGTCTTATGTTATAGCAAAGTTGAAACAGCAGACAAAGTGGAATAGTGCTGTAAAAACCAGTGGGTTTCTCAGTTTCCTAGGGGAAGGAATTACCAAGGATTGTGGAAGAAAATATCATGTACATGTTTCTTAAAAGTATGTGAGTGTAGGTAGAGTTTTTATTGTGTTGTATTCATATTTTATTAAAAAGGTTTTTCATTCCTATAGTATAGAGTGCGGCCCCTCTTCTGGAAATGTTTTCATTAGGGCAGAATTTTAGTAGTCAGAGTTTTCAAGAAAACTTTATAATTTTTGGGAATGGTCCAGTGCAAAATTGAAACTGAAACATTTCCCACATCTGTCTTTGGCTATTGACTATGTAGAAGTGGGTGTTGCAGAATAACAATTTAACTATGAATTTTGAATTTTTTTTCAAAATCAAAATCTTATTTTCCACTCATGCAAAAGAAATTATTCTAAAAGCTTCTTCGATGGATCTTGAACAAGTCACTTGGATTAAAGTCTTTTGGATTAAAGCTTTTTAAGCTTCATTGGCTACATCTATACTCACGAGTGTGAGAGAACGTCATTAGGAACTGGAACTCACATGTCTATAATCTTATTTATTAAAAGTATTCCCAACATGATTCTACTGTGTTTAAATTAGCACACTCCAAAATAATACACTTGCATATTTTGAAAGTTTGCACGAAGCAGGGACCATTCCCAACAGGCATTCTGTATCACACCATTCAGTTTTGGGTAGGAAAAGATTTTAATCATGAGGACAAAGTCCATCTGTACTAGGCGGCAAGTTTAATTTATGAACACAAATCTAGCTACCTGGACTGTTCTATGAATTTGACTACAGTTTGTACCTATTTTTGAGCCCTTTTTTCCGATTTTTGCATGGATGTCAAAACATAATATTGCACTAATGGCTTTGCTAATACTATTTTGGATTAGGATTTCCCAGTGAAATGGAAAGCCAAGCAGAGAGGAGGCTGCATCGTATAGCTTCCTGCAATCACTATCAGCCAGTGCAGTGCATACAATTCAGGTCATGTGAAGCAGTTAATGCTTTCCCACTCCATTAAGTTGGAAATGCTCTGTTGGTTTCTTAGTTGTGTACTTCATGGATTTCATTTGCTTCTTAAGTTACCACAGCAGATTCTAAATTATTTTTCCATTATCATTGTCCAATCACAGTCCTTATCCCTTCCAGTATCTTTAAATGACAGTATAATCCAGTATTTGCTCTTTGTCTTACTTCACGGTAGCAAAGATGAGTGGGCTACAGATGTGAAAATGAGCTAATGTTCTGAAGGATTAATTAGCTTTGAAGACAGATGAGAATGGGAGTATTTAATAGAAAAATTATGGGTAAAAAAAGAGGAGCAGTGGAAAAAAAAGCATTCATATAAATTGAAATCCTGACTTGATCAAAGCAAGTATTAGAATGACTTCTGCCTTCATCAGGGCCAGGATTTCACTTATCTTGTCTATTTAACATTTTCTAAAACCAAAGAGCAACTCTGAGTTCAAGCCAGCAGGAAACATGCTGATATAAATATGAATATGGTTTTAATTAGAGCCAAGAGAATAATGGACATTTTTTTGAGTAGCTGAGTTGAAAATTCAGGAAATAATAGAACAAGCTTCTTTTTTTTTTTTTTTTTTATTTTAAAATGTCACACTGGCAGTAACAAATACTTATTTTGCCCTCTTCTATTTTGTCATATTTTGCCTTATAAAAAGATGTTTAATTTTAAAATAAAAAACAATTAAAAAATGATAAACTGTTGAAACAAAGTTCTAACCCTTCTAAAAAATAATAAGCCTGAAAATATGGAATGGGAGATGTTTTCTAAACTTTTTCTTGCTTACTGTATAGCTGAAACTTTTTCTTCAGCCTTTTGTGTCTGTCCCAGTGGGATATCAGGATGAGCCTGAACTGTGTTCGGTGCACTTTCAGAACAGTTTCAGGTTCCTTATACTCTAAGGTAGAGTATAAACCTACAAACCTATAGGTAAGAGAAACAAATAACATCAGTTTTATTATAAGCAAAATGTTTATACAGTTGTACTCCTAACATTCTGGGGATGAAAGCTATCGGTTTGGGTCAGACAGCATTTGTTTGTGTATTATTTTGCTATTTCTTCTTAAACATGAAGTATCATTGTTTTCATTTGGTATTGATTTCTCCATTATAGTATTTACATACTTCTTTGACTCGGGGCCTTTGACGCTTCTCCTCTGCTAGAGAAAGACTTTTCTGAGGAATGTCCTCATTTAGCATGCAGCCTTGTGTGTATGACATTTAAAGGTTTAAGAAGTCATCCCATATGCAAGGAAGAAATCACCATACTTTAAGCTAATGAAAATCTTTCTGCTGGTCTCTTGAAGGACCACTGCACCCGATGAGCAATCCCAGATTGCTTCCAGGTTCTTCAGGTAGGGGGAGCCCCTTCTTCAGGTAGGGGGAGCTGTGTGGGCAGGGACAGGCAGGTCCCTTAGTGCCCTCAGGGCCAGGCACAAGGTACAACATGGCTCTTTGTCCTCGGCTCAGTTTTACTGAGAATATTGTTGTTATTTTGTGAGGTAAAGCAGGTGAGGTAAAGCAATACAAGACAAACCCAAATAGAAACACACCTGTTGAGGGGAAGCCAACCCACAGGTAGAAGAGGAGAAGCTCTGCACTGAAACATTATAAAGCTTTAAGGGAAATGGCATCATGAGATGGTAAATCAGAAACATTAAGGGTCAGTTGCTCCAAGGATCAGTGGTGGCTGACCTGTCCCCACCAGACTGGAAACTGGTTGGCTTGCAAAGACTCATCAGGTTATCTGCATCAGGTGTGGCGAGCATGTAACGTTTAGCTTAGCAGACCATTAGTCCCAGCTATTGTGTGTATTAATCAATAAATAAATGCTTTGTATGCCTGAAGGGTACATATCATGCTCGCAGGGTCTTGGTCTGCATGGTAGAAGAAACAGAAACAAGAGTGACCTGGAGAGCAAAATGTATTCTATGTACAAAACTGATGGCATATCATGCATGAAACTTCCTTGGGATGTGAAAACACTTTCTGTCTATTTCACTGAGCAACTCCGAGAGCTTGTCTCTGAAGTCAGATCCTGCGTGTTGTCCTTATCAAAGTATATCTCACTGGAGGAGTCTAACCTATACTTTTGTAGGCAGAATTGTAAAGGTAGGTAAATGGCAATAATAAGAAATAAAATACAGAGATAACCAAATTCTTCTGGGCAAAAGAAATATTTTTTGAGTGGAAAATGGAGATCTCTGCCTAAGCATGTAAATTACTTTTTTGTTTCTCTTTCCTCCCCTCCCCCTGCCCCCTGGCCTGCAAATGACTCGTGTACCTATCAAGAATATCAGAAAAATAATACAGTTTCATGTCACAACCACTTTGAACACAATGAATGAATCATTAAAGTTATATGTCATTTGGGTGTTAGATAACATCAGAAGGATTTGTCACATTAGTCTGAGAGAGCAGAAGGTAAGGTCTCTTCCTTTTTGTGATAGACAGGGACTGAATATTAATTGGTGACATCACAGACTTCTGTTGAGAACACATATCTCCTTGTAATTCAGCTATGTTTAGCCAAGCGTTTGCTTTACACATCCATTATCCATGACTGTAGGCAAACATTTCACTTTTGAAAACAGTATCTCCATTTTTATCATGTCTAGTGGCAAAATGGACCACTTTTATATGTAGTATCTGCACTTCCAGAAGCACATTTAAATGATAAAATGGCTTTATCATAACAACTTTTTGAGGATTTAGTGATTGATTTCTGAAGGTAGACATCTGGATTCTAAGACAGGAAAAAGTACTGGTCTCACGTTTAGTGCAGTTGCAGAAATTTGAAGGCTGAAACTGTGATGCCTAAACTAAAACAATCAAGTCATCAATCCCTAGTCATTCTCTTTTTGGAATATATTTCCTCTTTATAGATGCAAAGCTGTTATTTCCTCAGCTGAATGTAAATGGTAACAGTTAAAAGGGCTTCTGGCTGATAGTTATCAGGAAAATTATGTAACATATGTAAGCAGTTTTGAATTGCAAAAAGATATGGGCACTGCAACAAAGAATCATCTTTCTGTCTCTTTTTTTTTTTTTTTTTTTTTTCTTTTTTTCTCCTGACTGTGCTTGTCAACTATTTGGGGGCCTTTGGACTGCCATTGGTACTGAAAAATATTTGGAATAAATATATTATCAGAAAAATTCATTTAGAAGGTGAACACAATCTCTAGGTATCCGACAGAGATTGAAAAGAAAGGATAAAAGCAGCCAATGGTTTGCCCGCTATATTTAATTCTACTGAAGCCATGATGTTCTGTGCTGGCAAAGACAGATTTGATCTCCTTAAAGCTACAAAACACTTAGCTAAACAGGTTTTCATATTGAAACACCGTGATTAAAATAGCAGAAGTTTTAAAAATGCTTATTAAACCGGGTTTTTTCAAAGGAAAATAAATAAAAAGGCTAAGCCCTCACTAGATTAAGGGCTAACATTACCTGACGTGGGTTAATCTCCTAGGTTCCTTCTATGGCCAATAAAAGGTCATTTACAGCACCTAAACTTAGTCTTTTCCTTTGGCTGTGCCTCTGAGGGAGCTTCTATTGACTCTAAAATGAAGGTAGTACTAAGCTTTGAAATATCACTTCAAAGTGTATGTTTCACCAGCATTTTGTCTTATGTCCTCTTTGCTGAAGAGAGTTTTGAGAAAATCTAGAAAAGGCCCTATTAGAAATCCACACAATAAGCTGAGCTCAGCTTTTGTTTTGGTTCTATTCCAGGTTGTAACAGCTTTTATTCTATTGATTTTTCCTAATTAGTTTTGACTTTATCTTATGCACATTGAAGGCCATGTCGGTATCAATACTTAACATCTTCCAGCACTGATGGTAGTCATTCTGTTAGTGCAGACTGGGAAGACATGGCTGCCAATGTTTAAATATCAGTACTTGCAAGTCCCATCTTATTTGGGTTTGATGATGTGAGGACAGAAGTTCCACCACCTACCTGTACTGTTGGTAGTAAAAAAATAAAAATGCTATCATAAATCTTTTTTAATGGTGAGAAAATGTGCAACCCCAAGACTAGGGTGAAAAAGGAACTACTTATATTTTATTAATAAAAATATTAAAAGATACAAATATCAACATCCCAGCTTCAGATGGCATAAGCTATTGTTAGAAATCTGAAAAAAAAAAAAAGGAATTAAATCCAGTAGAGCAGAACAGATTTTCTCAAGCAATACATTTTTAAACGCAAATTTATGTGGAAGGGAGACTAGCTAATCATGACTGGTAGTGTGTTCTTTAACCCAACAGCAAAGCAGGTAAGGTGGGTTGGAGTTTTTTTGTTTGATTTTGTAGTGGGTGTTTTTTTTTTTTTTTTTGTTTGCTTTGCTTTGCTTGCTGAAGGAATCACTTCTGTTGGTGCCAGGAGGTGCTGAAGGACAAATGTCAAATCTCAGTGGAATGGCTCAATGAATGAAGGGGGCCATTAGGTGTCTCTGGTATGCAATACACCTGTCGCCTAAGGGGGAGAGCAGATATCAGCTCTGAGATTTTTTATACATATGTATCTTAGCCACTGTATTCCTCTTACATAGTTTTGCCAATTATGTTTAGTACATCTGATTAAGTGTTCTAAAATATTTTATTGATGTAGTCTACAATTAACAGCAATTTTCTTTCCTGGATGAAAGATTACTTGTTGGGATAGGCCTAACACAAAACTTTCTTTTTAACATGACCTATTTCACATAATTTTTTCGGGATGTACCTATTTAGTGCAAATTTACCAGCAAAGTGTACCCCTGGTTAAAAACAGAATGAGTAACTGATAAACAGGATGTATGCTATGTAACATCTGGGATTACATTTAGCTTTTTCCCGTTTGGGAGTATGGCACATTGTCATAAACCTTTCTATGAAGTGACACTTTGGTTTCTCTTGAGTAAATGTGTATGTGAATACATGCATGTGTGCATCTGCATTAATGAGTGATAGGAAAGAACAAAAGCATTTGGAACTAAATCTTAAAAGGTGTAAATCAGCAAAATTCCATGGAGGTTAATGGCAATTTACCAAGGCATACACCTGAGGCTTTATCAGAAGAAAATTTCTAAATCCTTTAGTATGTCTATATCCCCACCTTCCTGAATTTCACTAGATATAATTAATGCATGGCCAATAGATTAATTCATCCCTAAAGATATTATTATTGGTTTTAATAATTTCCATGGTGATAACTATGAATTAATCACTACTTAGCTTAAAGTATTAAAAATGTCTTTATAGGGAAGTAGACCAAAATTATTCATTAGGTTTTCTATTTTACGAAGTGGGGAAAGAACATTAACAATTACAATGGACTCATTAAAATACAATGGTAAATACATTACAAGCTAAATTTGGTTGTCAAAATGTTTCAGATTTTATAACTTTGTTTTATTTAAGGTACCATAAAACCACTTAATGGAAATCCTGTGGTTTGATGAAACTCCCAGGACTTTTCTTTTCTCAGACTAATTTTAGACAGATAAAATAGTTTATGGAACATTACAACTGACATTAAAGGTCATTACTAGTGTAAAAAATATTTTCTTTTTGAAACAGAGCAGAACAAGGTATTTTTATTGCATGTTAATTCCTGTCTCTTTTTTTTAAATACTGATAAATTGTGTGTAAAGCTACAGAAATGTTAGTTCTACAAACATCATTGCATGCTAAGCAGAATGGAAAGGATAGCTACAGAAATATCCCCTGAACAATGAAACATTCCAAGTTAAGATAAACCAAACTATTTTCTTTACTGGAAATAATATCAGTTGCTCTTTTATAGGGGTAAGTAGCAGATTCAAAGCTATATTCTATTGCATAGCAAAATGACAGTATGTGGCTTTTGGATGTAGCAAAATATATAAGAATTCAGGAAAGCTTACAAAGAAAATACATTCATTTGAATTGCCAATAACTGTAGTAGTTCAGTCAATACTAGCAATGTGATGAGCTTTATGCTGAATGAAGGCACAGGCTATGTAGAAATGGAAACCCAATTTTTTTGAATATTTTAAGTTGTTGAAAAATTAGATCATAGATCCTGAAGACACTGCAGAACAGTACATTTTACATTTTTTTCCCATCCTTTCTGTTCACACTAAATGTACTTGATGTAGGAGGAAAAGGGAATTTATGGAACTACATGTTAAAACGGTAATATCCCCAAAAACATATGAGCAATTAGTTGGTAAAGATTGCTGGGGCACCAGGATTAACACTCTTTTGCCTGAAAATCAGTGGCACAACAAACAGAAATGTCGATGGAGACAATATAGGCTCTGTAGCCCTCCCTTCCCAAATGCCACCTGGCACATGGGAGGTCTCAAAGTGGATAGGGCTCTGGATGGAGGCCACCAGGACTGAGACTTGGGTGATGCAGATGCAGGCAGCACCGGTACCTCTCCCTGGGGCTGGGGTTGATGGTGTGGCACTGGTAGGAGGTGAACGCTGGTGGAGGCCTGGAGGCCCAGGGAAGGTTGCTGCTGGAGAAGGTGTGTTCAATGTAGTGTATTGTGGAAAAAGGGACAGGAGTAAGAAAATGTGGAAAAGTGGAAAAAGGGAAAATGTGCTCATTCTCCAACAAAGTAAGGCCTGTGTTTGCCATTGGAATTTAGGATCTGCTTTTAGAAAGTAATTAGTCCTGCACCAGTATGGTACAGGTTACCTTTAGTTAATTACTTTTAGAAGGCAAGTGTCAACATGCTAGTGTTGACTAGCATGGCCACCACAAGGAAGACAAATGGGCTCTTAGCTTGTACTTTTGGAAGTTGCTAAACTGCAGTAAAACTGTGAAACCACAAAATTGCTAGTGATACTTGCATTGTCCAAATGAAAAGGAACATTTCCTCATCACTCCCACAGAAACAATGTGCTTGCATGTGTTTTAATAGGATTTTTGAGCTGTTGACTTAACTGTTTTTATTTTTTTTCAACTTCAGTTTCTTGTTATTCCTAGTTGCACTGTCTGAAATAATAGAAATCTTTCTTTAAAAACAATACAATTTACAAGTCAGAGAAAAGAAAATGAAGAAAAGAGAAGATGGTGGTGCATAATTACCCAAACATAATTGGAGAACACAATAGACATATTGGTTGCAGGTGGCTGAGAGTAAGATAGCTAAGAGAAAGTAAACGCTACTAACAAAGTTTCAATTATTAAGCGTTGCATGCGAAATTAGTATGTGATAGAAGAATCACTGAAGAACTAACATGAAAAAACTAAATAGCATAAGTAACCGACATGTTGCTGTGTTTTGTGTTGTCGAAGGCTTTTTGTGACAAGGCTTTCTCACATTCGACTAAGGTTGCCTGATCCAGCATGAGAGGCCCTTAGCCAGCCTTGCAGAGAGGCTCACACAGTCCGAAAGAGTCTTTCAGAGATCGATGAGATGCGCAAAAGAGGTCAGCATTGATAAATGCTCATTTATACCCACCTGGAAAGTAGAGATAAGGTGATGGACTGTAATCTAAAATTAATGCTTTGTCTTAGTGGTTCTTGTTCACAAAAATGTGTAGAGCTGTTGACCTCTTTCTCCCAGACTTCTCTGCTTTAAAACCACTGGTGGGTGCCTTGCCTTGCTGGAATAGGCTCATTGTAAAGGTTTATATTTTATAAAGCCTATGTCAAAGTCTATGAAATCTATGAGCCTTTTGACATCAAATAGGCCCACACAGAAACTGATTTTGGAAGGACCAATGTATTTCAGCTGTTTGGAATGAGTTTTGGCTAGCAACATTTTTTTTTTTTCCTCTTCCAGCTGGCAGGCCAAGGTATGTACGGTGGATATTTGCAAAATTCATTGCATTAAATCTTTCAGCTTATGTAAAGGACACTGTAACATGCAGAGCCACCTCAGCTAGCCCATCTCATACTGTGCTGGGAAAGGAATGAGCAGAAAATGAGCACGGTCCAAAGACAGGAAGCCAGCGATGACAGGCAACTGTCCAGCCACCTCTTGCAGCACTTTTCCATGGGCTTGGTGTGAAGCAGACCCAGTTACACTGCTACTTGACCTGAGCTGGTAAGTCTGAAAGGTGCTGTGCTTCCTGGCTTTGATTTCCATGTCGGCTTACTAGTGTGAGACTATATGCTAGTCTGAAGGTTAAGTATACTCCTGTGCTCCACTGTAGAGGACAAACGTGCCCCTAGGTACATGTGGTTCTCAAGATCACAGCTGACAATTTCACTGTGTTTACTGTATTTGTTGATACAATATCAGGCTTTTAGAACCCACTTGACAGCCCCCAAGAAACTCATGGGGTTCAGTATAAAGAGACCATGTCTTGTGAGTCTGTAATAAGGCATGAAGCTGACATGGTGGTCTCACACCACACTCTAAATTATTTCCTGGAAGAAGGATAACTTTTATTAATTATTATGAGATAACACAATTGTTGGGTGCTATTGAAAACTCCACATTTTCTATAAAACAGTATGATAAAAAAAGAAATTGGAATGCGTCTCCTTTTTACCAGTGAAATTATTTTTAATCTCTTATTATTTCTCCTATTTAGAAGATTTTGAATAGCTGTATAAGGCAATTTGAATCAGTTGAAACATAATGTTTGGCCAAATTTCATTAAAAGGGGTTATAAAAATAAAAGAAAATCTCTTTCCAATATTTGGAAAGTGTAGTAATTCCCGAAGTGTAATTCCCAAAACATACTGAAAAAAGAGATAGATGTGCATACTGTAGGTATGCTTCCTGAAATGAGTTCTACGTTTGTAATTAATTTGCCTGCTTCAGGGTTTACATGAAATAGAATAGATTTTGCATAACTGATTATAAAGGCTTTATGCACAGCAGAATATTGGCAATCATATTTGAAATTACTATACATTTAGGGTTTTTTTCAATAATTGAGTGATTGCAATTTTCTTTTTCTTTATCGATGAAACAATATTAAGGAAAAAAATATTCTCTTGTGATGAGCTATGATTGAACCCTCAGTGTCCTTGATCCTTTTTTCTGATCTTGACTCCTGCTAATCTTATTTTGCAGAAAAATCTTAGAGTAAATCAAGGTGTGGTCAGGCTGACCGTAGTGTAAATGCTAAATCTGTTGATATTTGAGTTACTATGTAGAGAGAGTGAAGTTAACACAGAAATACTTTCTGCATTTATCAGAAAACACAAACGTTAAAGCCTAATAAAAGTTAAAGAGAGACTAAAGTTTTCATGTATTCATGTATTTCATTCAGGAATCATAGACACTAAAATTTTATATTGTATGAAGAATGAAAAAACTTTGCTTGTTTCTACAGACCAGGCTTAGTACCCTGAATTTAATGTGAATAATGATTTAAAAAATCAACTACAATAAAACACAGAACATGCAGGTTACTGAATGTGATAAATATATGTACGTTCCTGGATAATTTGGGAAGGTATTGTTAGAGGCAGGTAAGAAGAAGGATGTAGCCCACTCAGATATTTACAAGGAATGACAGTTTCTGAGCAGAATTAGAATTCTACTCAGATTTTGCTGAATCTCAGTGCAGCAAGCATTGGACACTTTTATGTTGCTTTGAATGTCCTAAACATAATTTTTTTTATTTGATTGTGTGTCTTATGTTGTCCAGTAATAACTAATGAACACGCAGAAGGTATTTTTATTTTAACTTTTCCGGAATTACATCCACTTTATAGCTTGTTTTGAATTATCACCATATATTTGAACTACACTTTTTGTGTATATTTAACATCTCAGTATATTGTTTGGGAGATGCTTGAACTCAAAGGGAAAGGAATACAGAGTATCAAGATATCTTCTGTTCATGCACAGACTACATATACCTTTATCAATTCAGGAAAATTTTCATTATCCTTATGTATCTAATTTAATCTTCTAACAGAACTTCTGTGGGGACTCAGGGGTGCTAAAATAGAAAGGATGTTTACAGTGAAAATTATTTAAAATCTGTGCTGCAACTATTTTACCCTCTCCATCTTGTGTTGGAGAGCTGGACAAAGAGTCTTCCCTGCTCAACTTTGAGATTCTATAAAGTCTCCATCGAAGCTGCAGGTGAGAAATGAAGGATTGGGTCCTGCTGGTACATGATTTGTCTTAGAATCATAGAATCATAGAATCATTAAGGTTGGAAAAGACCTCTAAGATCATCGAGTCCAACCGTCAACCCAACACCACCATGCCCACTAAACCATGTCCCTAAGCACCTCATCTACACGTCTTTTAAATACTTCCAGGGATGGTGACTCCACCACTGCCCTGGGCAGCCTGTTCCAAGGCCTGACCACTCTTTCAGTGAAGAAGTTTTTCCTAATGTCCAGTCTAAACCTCCCTTGGCGCAACTTGAGGCCATTTCCTCTCGTCTTATCGCTAGAAGTGACCAATCCCCACCTCACTACAACCTCCTTTCAGGGAGTTGCGATAAGGTCTCCCCTCAGACTAAACAACCCCAGTTCCCTCAGCCGCTCCTCATAAGACTTGTTCTCCAGACCCTTCACCAGCTTTGTTGCCCTTCTCTGGACACGTTCCAGCACCAAAATGTCCTTCTTGTAGTGAGGGGCCCAAAACAGAACACAGCATTCGAGGTGCGGCCTCACCAGGGCCGAGTACAGGGGCATGATCACTTCCCTCCTCCTGCTGGCCACACTATTTCTGATACAGGCCAGGATGCTGTTGGCCTTCTTGGCCACCTGGGCACACTGCCGGCTCGTGTTCAGCCGGCTGTCAACCAGCACCCCCAGGTCCTTTTCTAGCATGTAGCTTTCCAGCCACTCTTCCCCAAGCCCGTAGCATTGCATGGGGTTGTTGTGGCCGAAGTGCAGGACCCGGCACTTGGCCTTGTTAAACCTCATATAATTGACCTTTCTCGGTTTAGTCCCAGGATTAATATAGGAATATATTTATGTGACTAAGAGCTCAGAAGAATCTAGTGCTCTTCTCTCCTACTTATCTTAGTACTTTTATTAGGCATTGATGAAAACAGTCATGGTCACTTTGTGCAAATACAGAAAATATATATATACACACACACACTGTATTTCAGAAAATATGTGTGTGTGCCTATATATGTTCCTATATATTCCCATAGATACATAACTGTTCCTTTCCTCAAATAACTGATGTGTATACAGAACATATATGTTTCTGTATATATGTAGGAGCATATACGAATACAGACACGCATACACACACACACATATATATATTCCTTTCCTCAAAGAACTGAGGATTTCTGTAGTCGGGAAAGGTAGACGACACATTCTTTCATTATACAACACAGAATTTTTCAGATATGTCCTTTTTTTCCCTTTCAGGTGTCCAAATATAAAATACCTAGTGAAATCACATATGTGATTTAACACAATCTTTAGCAATATCAAATACAAATATATTATTTGTTAATAAGATTATGATTATATGAGCTATCTGAAATCAGACAGAGCTCAAAGAGAACTTGAGTTTTTCTGCTAATAGGCTTCATGATGTTAAGCAAATAGCAGGCAAAGACAATTGGCTAGTATGTTTATATTACCTATTTGTATCTGTAATCTCACTAATTTACACATAAACCCCCCAGAATTCTTATTTATACAACTGAAGATTTGGTCATAAAAAGAGGAATCTTGTTACTTACAATTTTTTGTTTTGTAATTATTTCTCTTAAACAAAGTGGAGAGCTGCTCTTTAAACACTTGTAAAAATCAAATCAAATAAATTAGATAAACATTGAGGTTACATTATTTATTACAGGATTATTACTGTAGCATATGTCGTTTACAGTTATTTTATAAATGACATTAATTGACAGCAATTCTTCTGGATTGATTCGACAAATTAATATTTAATAAAGGATTACAGGTATCCTGAGATATGCTATAAGAACTAAGAGTGCTTTCAAACTCATTTATGAGACTGTACAATTTGTCTAGTTATTGATAATACTCCTCTGGTTGTTTAAAATGTATTTAATGTTTGGATAGCAGTCAACGAAGTCAATAAAAAGCCAGCAATAAAAATAAAAATTGTTACGTGCGAGGAGACAGAGATCAGAGATAAACTGATAAGGGACAGAGCCCACCGCAGTGGTGTAGGCTACGCTCATATTAGCAAGTCGCACAGGGAATTATCTGTGGATCTGTAGAGAGAAACAGGAAGTGCTGAGGACCCAGCAACTACCTATCTGTGTTTTGCTATTTTTTACTTTAGACTAGTTCTGGTCTGATGGACAAAATTTCCATTAGTGATTCAAGCATGCTAGGTAAGCTCCCAAAGTGCATTTTCTGGTATACTTGCTGTTGAAAGAAATCCAGTTCACGTGCTCTAAGACCACACCCTGATGTGAATCAAAACATGATAAAGCACACTTACATTAACATTTTCATTTGGATCAGGTGTGCAATTTGGAAACATATTTCCCAGCTGTGTCCCCTTACTGCGTTTTCCTTCTTATCACAGGGAAATCTTGGAACACAGAAAGTGGATCCTTTTGGATGAAACTAAATTGAAATGTGCACAACAGACAGTGACTGGAGGCCAGACTAGAGCTATTTCAAGGTCACCTTTTACCATGTTAGATCCTCAGCATCCACTGTTTCATTTCACAGAACTGCTCCTATTCCACTGCACTGCTTGTTCAGTGTGAATGCCTGGAAGACTCCCCTCTGGCATGATTCCTGACCAAGGCTAAACTGCTAACATAGATGTATTCATAGAACATACAGTCTGTTTGTTTTGAATTACAATAAATAACAACAAAATATGAATAAAATACCTAAAACAATGCTAAGAAAGAAGACAGAAGAGTGTTTGAGACCAACACTGGCTTTGAATTTATAGGCAAAAAAAAGCATTTCTGCTGTTTGTCATCATGTTTTTCATGATATATTCACTGTTGCTGACAACATTATTTTCACTGGTTCTAAATACGAACTACTTTGTAATTAGTTCAAGAAAAGAATTTGACCTTGGGCAGTAGAATAGAGTTGTGAATGGGGGAAATGTTTTAGCAGCGTACCTAAAAATAAGAAAGGAAATAGAATAAGAATTTTCAAGTGACAATGATTGATGTGTACACATCTCTACGAAAATGAATGAGCAAGAGCTTTCTAAACACTGGCAAAAATGAATTAATAATAAATAATGAGAAAAAGGTATTGACTAAATAATTGGTAATGAAAAAAATTCGTCTAATAATTATTGTTCAGAAGAAGGAATGCGAGACAAAAACAAAGTAGCTTTGCATGGAGTCCAGAACTCGATCCAAAGCCTTTGAAGTCAGTGGGAAGCCACTGGCTTCTATGCACTTTTTGGCAGCCTAGCACTGTACTCTCAGTGTGAGAAATCTGGCACATCTCTCAGCTGCTCATAACTCAGTCCTGGTCTTATAATATTGCTTCATCATTTCATTCCTTTGCTCGTCTTCCGAAATTAATCTCAGGACAATTCACTTTATAGACTCTTTCTGACCTCTCTAATCATGATAGTGCTTGTACTCTAAATGGTGATTTGAATAAGATTCCCCTGTATTTATCTTTTCTCCCCAGAGAAGGGAACACTTGTCAGGGTCAGTAATAAAAGAAAGTAACTTACTGGGGAAAGTTATTTCTATAATATCATATGTGTATCAGTAAAATCATGGACAATTTTTTAACTAACCCTTTTGACTATAGACTCCTACATTTCTGTCCGTCCTACCTTTTGCTTCACATCTTGTCTGGTAAGTTAAACATTTACCTCCCGCCTGGCATTTCTGCTCTTGACTAAATCAACTTCTCTTTATTTTTTTCCAGAAATGTCCACTTCTCAAGGAATAAGCAAATTAAAGGAGAAATAATATTTTCAGTTTGTCAGAGGAGGAGCTGGAGCTGTTCAGCAGAAGTGGCAGAAGAGTCAAGGAGTCTTGGCCTTGTTGTGAGATCCACAGCTAAGAGTTCATGGCTTTCTATACCGGGATAGCCTGACAGCCCTCTCAGCTCTCCAGCAGTCCTGACAGGTGTAGCTTGTGCTCCCATAGGATCTGGGCAAAGCTGTGCAGCCCTTCAACTGGCTGGGCCTCCATCCATATATCATCACTCTTGACTGCAGGACAACTACACAGCAAAACAGCAATGTGGGCAAGATCTTTTGATAATTTTAGAGCAAAGAAGGCTTTGCTAAAGCTGAAAACGCCAGTCTGGTGCTGGTCCATTGGTAAAACTACAAAGCTGAGAAATGTGAGAGATTTAAGCCAAACCAAACTGAACAAACACAACCCACAAAAAAAACCCAAACAAACAACAACAAAAAAAACCAAAACAACAACCTCAGCAATTACTGCATATACTATTGTTTAAAATATTTAAGGCATTGGAAGCTTGTCACAGTGACTCATTTGTCCTCAGTATTTTGTAAAATGAAACACTTTTATAATGAATGCCTATAGAAGACAAAGTATTTATTAGAGTAAGAGATGGGATTTGGATGTAAATAAGATTGACTTCATTTGCAAAATAAGATACATTATTTTTGGCATTGAATTTCAAATGTGAAAGATCAGCATTGCATTACAGTGTTGCTTCTCCCTGACGGTACAGTTTTTGTCAGTTCTGAATGACTTTTAGGACTAAATCGTTAATTAAAACCCTAGCATGAATTTTTCTTAGCTTCTTGTATTATCTGCTGATCCGTAAGTAGTTCTGTTTAAAAAAAGAAAGAAAAAGAAATGACAAAAAAGTAATATATTGTTTTCTTTCTTTTTTTTTTTTTTATTTAAACTGGAAGGCTTGGAAGATTATTTGACATTCATATGACAACACTGTATGGTTCTGTGTTCTTACAGCAAGTATTTGGAACACATGTAAACTTAGATGTGTAAATCAACAGCTGCTAAGTAAACCATCCACTTCAAAAGTCTAGTACCGAGGGACAATCACCATAACACAAAATTTTAGGTGAAGGGAGAAACAAGTAGGATTGCAAAAATGCAACTGTCATGTTTACTCATTTAAAATTAATTAGATACAGAGATTTCAAATTTGATAGGTGAAGAAATGAGAGAAATATAAGCAATCAAAATGAAGTTATAGGAACATGACTGGTGACGTATAACAGTAAAAAAATCTGTATGTATATCACAGAAAACCAGTCATTGTAAAAGAATATACATGTACATGACACCTAGGTACCATAAATATAAAAAAAAAAAAAAAAATTCTTTTTAGACTTCCATATGTGAGAGAGGACTTTCACATCACAATTTCTCTTATAGTGAATATAATTTCTGATACTTTACCCTATTCCTCTTTCTCACATCATTCTGGTTCTTTCTTGTTTAAGAAATCACACTAAACTTAATAGTACTACTTGCTTGTATAAAGTGACTAAACTTACAGGGTTTCTGTATCTTTCTTGAAAATATAATCTCCTCTTAGCTTAAAATATAGTTTATACATAGAGGTAAAGTAAATAACTTCTTTTTTGTGTCAACTTTTAAGGAAAAAAGACCAAAGAACTTGTGGTTTGTTGCTCGCAGAGATAAGTTTATTTGGACTTCAAAATGTCAGATTATTGCAAAACAGATTTGTATCAGCTTGTGTTTAGAAACAGCTCAGGCTTACACAAGACAGAAAAAAAAAAGCCCTGCAGAGGTCACTGAGAATACAAACAGAAGTTGTTCTAGAACTGCTCCTCTTAATTGTCTTAAATCTCTTTGTAACCCATAGTACTGTAAAGGAAGAACTATTCGATTGTGCAGTTTATAAGTTCAATTGAAACAGTTAGTTGTTTTCCCTGTCAGAGCTATAGATGAGAAAATGAGACTGGAGAAAAATGCAGTAAGATCCTGACAACCTGTATTTCTCTTCCCTCCTAGCTGGTCCCAAGACAGTTCCTAAATTATAGCTGCACAGGTGATATCCAAAGTAAAACAAGCAGAGAGACATGAAAAAATAATAATAAATGGATAATAGTCATGCAATTACCAATAGTTCCTCTCAATCCTTGTTACTGCTTCCTTGTAAAAAAAGTATGGCAGAAAGAGAACAGAACTCTAGTGTTTCAGAAATAAAACTAGGTCCACTTTGGGACACACTTTCTTGGAGTCCATTACCTCTCAGTGAAAAGGTGGGAAAAACAGACGTCTGGAAATCCTACAGATTGAGTACTATAATGAAGGAAGTTGTTTTTAAGCAAGTCTTCAGTAGCGAACAGATAAAAATTAACTAGTCTGGTAGCATGTAAACTTGAACAGTTAGATGAATAATAAAGAAAACAATAATTGGAGACATTCTGCCAAATAAATACATCAGATACATTTCAGTCTGTTATGGGCTAGACAGTTATCTGACTTGTTTAGTCAGTTACAAGTTAATTGTAGGAATGGGATGTTCTATCAAATAAAATTAGTACTGGTCTGTTAGCCATGTCCTAATCAAAACAAAAGGACTCAATTAGTTGCCATTGTGATTTCCAACCAGTATTTTAGGTCTATTTATTGCATCCTTGGGATGAAAATCAGAATTATGATTAGATGCATCCTTTCATAAATTATCAAATAATAAGACATATTTACATATAAATGTTTTAAAGCCTCAAAATTACGCTTGCGTTTTTGCTCCACTGACTTATGATGATAGTTGATTTTAACAAGACTTCTCACTTAGTGAGGCATGCAGATGGATGAAAGAACTAATTCCCTGACCGAGCTCTGAAATACATATAAACCTTGAAGAAAGATTCACGGGGTATGGACTACCTTACGTTATGGCCTATAATGCTTCAATCTGATGATTCTGAAGCATTTACTCTATATTTATTACATTTAAATTTATTTCCATTTGAATTCCATTGTCCTTTGCAGAGGTCTGGACAATACCTCGAATGAGTTTTTCTGTGTCTGCCATTTTCATCTACTGTTGCTGGTGCAGATTTTGAATGTTTATTCCCTTTTTTGCTCATTTGTTGGAACGTGGGAAGAAGTAGAAGGTGCCTATGCATGAAAAATGGAGATACAAGAGAATACAAGTAGACTTATAGCTTGTGAAGTGGAAGGGTTGTTTCCTATTAATACTTATGACTTTAGTAGTAAACAGATTTAAACAGCCCTGCATGTAAATGTTGGTTCACATATGTCTCGCATCTGGTAAACTGGGTGGGGAAAACCAGAAAGCATCAGAGGATTATGTATACATATGTGTACACAAAAATAATACAAAAAAATGCTGTTCATTCTATTATTGACAATAAATAACATATATAAAAGTGTCCAAAATTTTTTCTCCAGTTATCAAAGGGCACATCTAGGGGGTCTAGTTAAAAGAGTCAACCTGCTAAATATGCTTAAATCTTTCTGTGACCCAGGGCTTACATGTGTGTTCAACATTGCGTGCCCTTGCAACAGAGATAATAATTTCCTTCTACTTGAGTGAAGTACATTAAAGCTCTTAGCACATTTGAACTTAAAGCGTGAGTCTACATTTTAGCTTAACAGAGGAACAGAGAGTTTAAAAGGAAGCAATGACCAGAAAAGTGCGTGTTGAACTGCCTGAATAATCTTTTTCTTTTATTATCTCATCCACACAGTTACCACCGCCACCCCCCAAAAAAAAAACCCCAAACTCAACACAAAAAACCTGACATATCAATACTGTAGTCTATCAAGACCAAATTCCACTTAGCTACAGAGTGTACAGTGCACTGGGTTGTATTTCAAATGAGTGAATGAATGACAACTCACTTTAGATTTTCATTTAAGGCTCAAATCTGCTATCCATGCTGGTACTTAACTCTAAAGAAGTATCACTGAATTAATAGAACTGCCTGAGTGAATGCTATTCACAGCATGAATGAGGATTGTAGAATAATTTTAATCTTGTTGGAATGACTGAGTGATTCAATCATGTCACTGAAAAAGGTTTCATTATATTATTTCCTTGGTGTTTCAAACCTAAACTTATTGTATCTTGCTCCTTCTCTCACATCCCCTTCTTTAAATCAGTAAATAGTATATGTAAAAAATGCTTAAAAGGGTCATGAAATTCTCACATACTATATAAAAATAATTCTGAAAGTTACTTGATGAACTAAATCTTTGGTCAACAACTCCTAATTATTATTTTTAATTAAATACCTGATTATTACCTTTGACAGATTTAAAGTTTTGATAGTATGATTTGGCAACTTCTCATTCTTCTGTTAATTCCTTATCCTAATTCAAAAGCCAGAAGTACCTTAATGACTCTTTTTCAAAGGCTAATATGATATATTCTGAAGTTAATTTAATTTACTTAGTCTATAAGCAACATATCATTGTAGCTTAGCATTTTCATCAATGTACACTTAATGATTGCATGGATCACCACAGGAAATTTTATTAACTTGACTACTGACTCCAGCTCTAATCTAGTTCCCTTGTCAATTTCATCTGTTATGCACAAAATATGTCTGAAGTGATATTAGAGAATGATGTCCAATTAGCAAAAAAAAAAAAAAAAAAAAAGTAGATTTTAGATCTTTTTTTTCTCCTTTACTTGTTTTATCTTGCCTTTTGCTACATATTTTTATAAAAACTCATATAGTAGTTGGAGCTTTTATTGCATGAAGTAACCACCAGAGAGAGACGATTTGGTAAAGACATCTTATTCATCTCTGATGAATACCCTCGCTGATGATATTCTCCTTGTTTCTATTTTGATGATAAGCAAAATCAAAATTCACAATTATTGTTCATCTGTATTCTCATGAGGAACTTTGAGAGGAAAATAAATGCTCACAAGTGATATTACCTTGTATAGACTTTACTAACTCTGTCTCCAAAACTTTTGCTGTTGCAGCTGAAGATATGCACAGTCCCTCCAGAGGAAACGATAACAGTATTTATGCATATATTGATATACACATACTTTAACATACAAAGGATTATATACTTCTATATAACATTTGATAATGTATGTTGATTTAAAATGTAAAAATTATTGCTATTTTTTTGCTTGTAAATAAAGAATGAAGTTATTGTCTGGTTGATCTTATTTATAGCCATCACAGGCCTAACTCTCTTCCCTGACTTAAGTGAATTTTGGTGGTTGTGGAGGCAGTACCATAACTGACTGTACACTCTGGAGCACTGTGAAAATTCCTTTAAAGTTTAAAGTGCCTGTGTTTCACTGTAGTTCTTATTCTGTAACTCCCTATCTTTATCTGTCTGTCTGTCTATCTATCTACATTTAAATATATCTGTGCGAGAGAAAGTTGTGAGTAGGACTCTCAAAAAGGATAGCAGTCATTTAATGTATTTCCCCCTGCGTCTTTCAATGGACAGGAATCAGTTTACTAAATAATTGGTGAAACAGCTTCAGATTTTAGTTAGTCTGATCTTCCAACCTTGTCTGGTAAAAACATCAAATAACAACATACATTTGTAAGAGGTTGTACAATAGAAGGTTTAAAAAAAGGCCAGGTAGAATTGTGAGTACTGTCCTCTGTTGTCCTCTGCTGAGGACAGTAAACTGAAAAAAATAGTGCTGTAGTATCTCTTAAAGATCCTTTATAACATGCCAAACTCTTTATCATAGCATTGTTAGTAATTACAACTAGTCTCATGCAATAGCCAGTAATAGCCTGTAGGAATTAGTCCACTGTATAAAGTAATTAACATGTTTGTATTGTCTTACTAGGCAGGAAAGAGCACATTGCTACTGTTGGATATTGAATCACCAGCATGGAATATGTACTCACCTGGACTGCCAATATTAATTTTTCCAAAGATTTAACAATTAGTAGAGCTGAGGGAGGTGAAAATGGTAAAAATGCCTCCCACTTTCAAAGGAAAGCAAAGAACAAGTTTATGGGCTTGTGAAGAAAGTTTTGAGCATTTTATACTTGTGTAAATAGTGCAGTGGTATTTATTTGTGCCAAGGTAAAAAAAAAAAAAAAACAGAAAAAAAAAATTGGCTGGGAGGATGGAAAAGTGGAAATGGAGAAGCAGAACGGCTAAGTTATTGATATACTGATATCCCAATATGGGAGTAAACATTTGTTAATTGTTCCTGAATGAGAAGTAAACTGAAAGTTTGTCTATGCCTAGAAGCGAGAGAAATTGAGCCACATCAAAAGGAGGGAAGATCATAATGATGTTGCACATGCAGACTGAGGGTCCTTACAAGCTTTGTGGACATCTCTCAGTGCAGTACCATATTAGGATGCAGAGGTGACAGCTGAATAAGGCAGCTCCGAAACAGGAAGAATCCTAGCCACATCAGTATTTGTGCCAAGGTAGGCTAACTAGCGCTACTGGAGAACACTAGCCCTATTGTTTCTTTGTTTTATACATCCCTTTACCATCTCTGCATTCCCTCTAGCCCACAATTAAAAATAAATTTATAGCTTTGTCCTCACTCTTTGCAGGAGAACAAATTATCTGTAAAAAAAAGAAAAAAAAAAAAAGGGATTTTGTACCCTGCCCCATTTATAACACCTCTTACACTCTCACATGGAGGCTGCCAGACTCAAATTTTTGCAAAGGTTGCAAGTCTCTTTTTGTGGTCAAAGCTGTGAACAGATGTACAAAGGGAGAAGACAGACATTTAAAAAAGAATCACACGGAAGGAACAGATACAGGGAAATTTTTAAACCTGAGATACTCCTACTGTGCAGCCAAATGCACTGCCAATAATCCACAGATGTACAGCACATGGGTGTGCAAAGCTGTGACTGTTAGAGGTGTGAAAAGAGTTCTTAGTATGTTCATTGAATAGCAAACGTACCCATCTGTTCTGTTGAAATAAGTAAGATCTACATCTAAAATCTCATACGTTTGGGAAGTTAACATTTCTGGGGAGTGACATAACAGAGGTAACAAGGTGTGCTCACTGGTACTGACAGGGGTAAACTTCTTCGGTATCCAAAAGTAAATATTCAGGGTTTAAGAATGAGTTATGCATTTTTTTCTCATGTTTCTGACATGTCATTTCCCGTCTATTCAATTTCAGCCTGTGTTATCTTTGCAGGGCAGAGCAGCAGCATATCTGGCCAAACACCTCTTTTGTGTGTTATGAATGGAGACAAGGAAATTGAACAATCCCCAAAGTAGATATTTATGGAATAGTGAGTCCAAGATGGAAGCTTCTTTCTAACTTAATTGCTATGGGATTGCTATATATCCTGAGGCTTAAAAAAATAGCAAAAAATATTTTGAAAGCACCTCTTTGATTTTGAACCCTGAAATTTCCTTCACAAAGGAAGGTGAGCCCACTGGCAGATGAACAAAAAAAAAAAAGACTTGTGTGTTTCAAACAAGATAATTTGGGGCTTAAAATGTTTCCATACAGCAGCCACCTCAGCTCGCTACACCTCTGAGTCTGAATCTGAATAGGTGCACAGTTCTTGCCTAAGTCTGATTATGATCAATAAGGAGGGGAACAGATATTTAAGTTCCCTAGGGCTCAATCACATAGACATTTATTGAGCATAACTAATACATATACCCATCCTGGATTAAACCCTCTTATAGCCATAGATCTTTATTGAGATTATAATAATCAGAGCACTCACCAAGAACTGGGATAACAGCATTAATTTTTCTCCATGGTTTGACTGGAATTCTGCCCTTCCAGAAGAGGAGGTTTCAGCTGTGAAAAAGCTATAGGCTACATATTTTCTAGAAGAGTTGTATCCCCTCCTTCTTTGGTAGTTTTAGAGTTGTCCTAGAGAACAACAAAGAATGGATAACATTTGCAGGCAGAGCAGTGTGCAAAAAGGATCATGGGGCTAGACAGGTTGGGAGACAGAAGAGTCCTTAATTTCTCCTTTCTGTGCCCAGACTTATTTATGCATTTAACATTAATCAGTCATTGAATAAAAAATAAAATAATAATAATAAATCTCCCCCCAAAATATAAAGATAATTTTGGAAGCAGGATCCATGTGTCTCAGTTGAGTGTCCAAATCACCAGGTTAAGGAGTTGCATCTCCTGTTAGATGAATAATGTAGAGTGTGATACTGTCTCTTTCTTAGATATAATTTTCCTTAAAAAAAGCAACCTTTGTTCCCTGTCGCACACAAAGACAAAATGAAGCTAAGAAATACAGGATTCTGGAACAATTTCGAAGTCTGCATGGCAGTAATTGCTATAGAACTGAGAAGTGCTTTCTTCCTCTCTGCTTTAGGGCTATAAGCTGCCATCGCACCCTGCCCCCCCGCCCCAGAATCTTTACCTTTCTCATGTAAAACTCATATCAGGTGCAAAACAACTTCTTTAGTGATTTCACCTCATAGTGATATGCAGTTTCAACTATGCTGTACTTTCAGAATAAAAGCTTGGCTCACAGTTTGTTTGTGCTTCTACTAATTTACTTTCTATGTGAATTGCTCTCATTTGCCAAAGTGATAGGAAATGTCTGTGGATTTTGGGGGTGCACAGAGATACCAGAAGAAATAATAGAGCTGGATCAATGCTATGATGTTTATCATTTTGTTAGCAATACTGAAAAGTCACAAAACAATGTGAGTTAAGAATGCTGTGCTCAAATCACACCTCTGGAAAATGTGGCATGACCCTGCTCCAGGTAGTCATTGTTTATTCACTGTTGGTGGCCAGTCAGATAGGAACTTTTGATGCTGCCAAGTCTGATGATTTTTCTCCAAGAAATCTGCCTCCCACACTGCAAGACTAAAGTTTTGTGCTAAAAATTAATTAGCACCAAGATTAACTTTAAAATGTACTTGATCAAGTTGAAATTATAGAGGTTAAAATGTAAAATCAGGCATAATCAAAACAGGGAGGGATTAACAATTTGCTACTGGGAAGAACATTTCAATCTATAAAATCAGTCAAGGGGACCTGAAAGCAAAAGAAAGATGTCAATACTGGAACTGCATATAATCTCACCATCCAATGGTCAGTGTCACTGTGTAAGAATTTACAAAATGGAAGTACATTTGTAGCCTTGGGCACTGGAGGCTCAGTGTATTCATCCTGATGCACTAAAAATCACCTGGCTACGTGTAACTTTTTCCTACAGCAGAGACATATAACGTTGCAACTCAAATCAAAAGGCAGTAATTCATTTGTGCTTTGTCATATTCATATTTCACGTAATTTGTTTGATAATATTCAGACCATCAATAGAAAACACTGAAGGGAGACATTTGTTTCGGAAATATCTCTTCATTAAAGCATAGTGGTCCCTCACATTCATTGCTACTATAGTTTTCTTCATTATTCAATAGCACTTTCAATCCCCATGTGTGTGACTTTCATTATTACGGATCATTTTTCCTGAGGTTGTGTGATTTAATTTTAATGCAGGAATCTAAATCAAAATCCTTTCCTATTTAGTGGCTCTCCAGTGTAATAAAAGAGAGTAAGGCTTAGCCCTCTGCTTTTGTGCTCAGGAGCATTTTGCCATGTATTTGAATTATGATAAAATCAATAGGAAGAGCCCAACAGTGAAAAGTAGGAAGAAAGTTTCCCTATATGAAGCTGGAGAATAATTACAATTTTTCCCAGCACAAAAATGCTTCAAGCAAATAGCTTGTTAATTCAGCATCTATCACCATTTAACCTTGTTTGTCCTCTTGTTGATAGAATAACACAATTAAAAGGTTTTCCCTTTGAATTATCAGTGTCTGAAGTTAAAATGGTCTGTGTTTTATGAAAGCTCTGTTCTCTGTTAGTTCCATAAAGACAGCTCTGAATTGTTCGCTGTGGCTCACTCACTCTTAGCATCTCTGAGACTGCAGCACCAATGAAAGCTTTTCTCTTGTTGGCACATAGCCAAGGCAAGCCATGATCTAATACTGCAAATTATTTTTCTCTTTTACGCTGGGGAACTACTGTGTTAAAAGCCAGCTTCCTTTCCTAGCTCCAGGAGAGCGAGGCACAGACAGGTGTAGCCCCTTTGATTGCACTGAAACCAGTCTCAAGGCCCTCCACAGTCAATGCTTCAGTGCACAAGCATGAAGGAGGACGAGCGTCTTTTTCCTTGCTCTCCATTTTTAAACCATGGCCTAATCAGCAGCTTCACAAAAGTGTCTTGGCTTGTGCATATTTTTTTTTCCTCTGTCTGAATACAAAGCTGAATACATGGGAAATTATGTCACTGAAAGCATCATGTCATTTTTACCTAGGTACTGTCTGTCAGTCCTGACATGATCTTGAGCTTGAAATTCGAGAAATACAAACGACGTTAAAAAAACAGACTTCAATACAGGTAATGTTAATAAAAAAGACTTGATCTAGGACTTTGTGCCATAAAAGATGAATATGCTCTCTGTTGTTTACTACAAACCCCCCCACCCCACCCAACCCAGAAAAAGCGGGAAGAGATGTGGAGACAAGAGCTTCACCTGTTGAAAATACTGTGGAATGGCAAGAAACCTGGAAACAGTGTTTCTACAGGAAAAATATATGTTCTATTTTATTATATTTACCCCAAGTTTTGATGCTATCTTCATGCCAGTTCAGCTTCAGCCGGTGATTACAGCTGAGCAGCTGATGAGTCCCCATTTCTAAAGGTAGTCCTGCTGCTGGTCCCGTTGTTGTTCCAAATAATGGTCAGCGCTTTCACTGTAAAGAGTTTCACAGGATGTAATATAATACCTGATACTTGTTAGGGGCTTTTTCCCCTCTATAAGCTTAAGCGATCCTCTGAGACCTCTGCACCATATGCTACTGTATGCTAGAAGCCTGTCAGCTCTCGGGGGATGAGCAAGGTTGACCGGACTCAGGAGGTGGCTGATCAGGGTCATTCCTTCAGTTCCATGGTGGGGGGACCTTGCTGTTGGATAGCGGGGTCTACTCCTCTCACTGTGTCCCTGAGCCCTTGCCCTGGTGCGATGCAGTGTTGGAGGTAACATGCATTTTTGCAGGGTGACGACAAAAGCCATCACTGATTCTTTATGCCAGCTTTGTGCGGGAATAAATGACAACACACAAGGAGATGCTGTGAAGAATCAGCTCCTGCTGTCTCACAGAAAAGATGCAGAGCCGAGCCTTTTACCAGCTGAAGTGCTTCTTTCTGAGAGTAGGGTTGAAAACTAGCTTTGATGCGATGTTCTTCGCTTTCTGCTCTCCCTAGCAGTATGTTACTGCTCTCCACTTCTGAGGTCTGTCACTTCTCCACTGTCACGAGTGCGTTTTTGAGGATGAAGTAAACTGAGCCACAGATTGCCTCACTGTGCCCTCCCCACCAAACTCCATCATTTACTCTCTGTCTCCCTAATTAGCACAGATGCAGAGCTGCACTCATGGGTTTCAGGAGCCAGCTTTTGTCCCTGCTTTGACCTCTAAAGCCCTCTATCACTTCTGGCCCTTATTTTGGACTTCCTCCCCTACATACTGGGAAACACCCCTTTCCAACTGCATGATAGCATGGTGCCTTTTGGTACTGGCCACACTGAGAGCCCATTACCAAGGGCTGTTTGGAACATGCAGCTGTAGCTGAGGAGGAGTGTGAGGCCTGTTGCTGTGATGTTAACCTTCTGTGCAGCTGACTTGTATGAAAAGGGCCTTTGGCAGAATTTCTGGAGGTCTCCAGGTTTAGGGAGCTGGCCTATACCTCCCTTTGTTAGTGATACATAGCAATATATAGCTATGAACTGCATATGCTTTAACAACATAAGGTGCCAAAGAAAAAAGGGGAAAAATACACTAAAGGAAAAAAAAAAATGTTGCAACCGTTTGCAAAGGCAAAAATAAGATGGAAATCAGATCCTAACGTGGGTTTACAGATGTATTGGCAAAATGCTATAGGAAACAGGAACTGCATCTCCACTCAGCTAGTAAACTAAGAAGACAAAACAAGGCAAAGGACTGCTTACGAGGCTGAATGTCCTTTGAGAGTGCCATATTTATGCAGACTGCCAATAGGGAGTGGTTGGGCCTCCACTTTGTTTCCGTGATATCTCACATGCTTGCCAAGGTCCATACAGAGGATTCTGGTGGGCCTTTTAAATGAGCAGTTGTGTGCATCACGTGTGGTGTCCGGCTTGAGCCATTTTGCCCATCAGCCAGATGGCTTTTTTCTCTGACACATGTTTTTTCCCATTCTCTTCTTCATTTTCAGCTTGGCTATGCAAACAGTATTTTTGCTTTGTACATTCGCCTGTAGAATTCCTGCCCAAATATTTCAGGCTGGAAACAAACTAATGAATTAATTCTTAATTAGAATCAGGACATATGCCAGACAATTCATTTTGTAATTAGAATGACAGAAGAAAGATTTTAAATCCACAAATGGATATTTATGCAGAGAATATTTTTTTTTATATCTTAGGTGCATTAAAATCAACTAGGCAAATGCTAGATTTCATAATCACCTGACATGTAAATACACTGCAAAGGTAGAGATGGTACCAGATTCTGATCATCTTTCTAGCTACTACTTACTATCACTTTCTAAGCCTCATCATTTCTACTTAGAGTGAAAAAGTAACATAGTTAAATTTATATATAACTAATGTCCAAGCCACCTTACAAAATTGGTGATAATTCTTGGCATTTTTAGGCCCAGAAGTCGCTAATGTTTCTTGTGTATACAAAAGGACTACGTGTACCATCATGTGTACCTGGTGAAGCAGGCATTTTATATCTAGAAATAAACAAAAAGATTGTCCATGGTCACCTTAATTACCTGGCAACCTTAAATCACTGGCCACAAAAGTTGTGTGGTTTAAACTGTTAGGTTCTTGGTTTCAAGTCTTACTTTCTCCCTAGTTGATTCAACACATTGTTTTACATTTAATGTTGAGCACGATGAGTTTGTCTTTCACCTTAATAACTGAGGCTTTTGTTCAGAAATTCTTGCTGTCTTACTGCATCCCATTGTTTTCAAGGGTGGGTTTTTTTGGTGATGTATATTACTAGAGGAAAAGTCTGGCGCCAAGTGAAAGACTGTCATCTCTGGCAACATATTTTTTAAGATAGTTCATTGGTGACCAACTTTCACATTATTTAAATGTAGATTTTATAGCTAACATTGAAATATCAGCACTGTGCCAAAAAAACAGCTTTCCTGTTGAAAATAAATCAAAATTGTTTCAAGAAAAGTCTGCCCTTTCTGTTGTTAGGAGCTGCCTGTTTCCCAGCTTCAACCCTTCTTGTTCATC
This sequence comes from Fulmarus glacialis, assembly GCF_000690835.1. Lineage (NCBI taxonomy): Eukaryota > Metazoa > Chordata > Aves > Procellariiformes > Procellariidae > Fulmarus > Fulmarus glacialis. The sequence goes on along the minus strand of NW_009200908.1, from coordinate 42,570 downwards.
TGCCAGAATGGTCATGGACCAGGCATTGCTCGGCTATGTGAGAGTCTGGTGGAACGGAGAAACCATTCTGAATGTCCCTCTCCTAGCTGAAAAATGTTCAGTTCGAACTAACTGCTACTGCTTTATCGCCCATCATAGGCACTCATTCAGCTGTCTATTAGGAATGCCATGAATGTTTTCATAGTCATGCCAGAGTTGTCTATAACATAGAGATATTCTACTTTTTGAGGGAAATATCAGCAAAAGTGAATTTTTCAAGTATATTAATTTTTTCACCAGAAAATGTTTGCTTGGTTTTTTTTCTTTTTTTTACTGAAGAATTTAAAATTGGAAATAGTGGGGTTTGGCCTTTCAGGAAGAACATTTTAGAGGCCTCATTCTTTGGTATTCGGTTAGGAAACCAACCATGGGATGCTATCACCCTCTTTGAGCAAGAAAACACAGTGTATTATGGAAAACTTCATGGCTTCCATGGTGTGCTTCTGCTGATGGATCCCCTGAGAAGAACAAAGACACTTTAGTCAAGCTATAGATATAAAGAAATGTAGCAGTATCTTTTACAATGTAAACATTTCAATTTTTTTTCTATTTCAGATGGAAGCAGATGCTTTTCAAGACAAAAATAGTTTGAGATCTAATATTCTATCAGATAATAAAGTCAATGTAAAATTATTTGTACTTAATTGCTGTTTTGAATTGACTCGTATCTTGCACTACCGCTTCCATTTCATTTTCACCTTTCTAGGTCAGCGCTGGAACAGATTCAAGATGCAAATGCACAACATCACAAATCCCCAGGTTCTCATTCTTGTTAAGAAATGTAGTCCTACCAGATCACGAGATTGCTGTATCTAGAGAATGTGGATTTTCTCTTCTCATAATGTTATTCCTTCTTGCCTACTTCACTTGAAACATCTTGGAAACGGTGTCAAAGCTGGTGTATTTATGGATGCTGACAGGTGGCAGGTGTTAAGGCAGTAAATACCTCTTCCAGGCTATGTCCAGTGCAGCACACTGTTCAAGCCACCAAGGCAGGGATACAGTTCATGGTGCCACGTATGAGGAGCAGCCAGAACAATAGTAATTCATATCCAGGATCTGTCATTCCTAGGAATGATTGTTCTTATCTAGATTTTTATGAAGTACTGTAGTTACCAGGCTGGATGTCCTTTGAAAATAAGTAAACTTTCATGATTCACGTGAAGGGTTCAGAATAAGGCATTCCACAATCCTCATACAATATCTCTATTCTATTTCTTTAAATTAAAAAAAAAAAAAGAGACCTCTTTTCTTGTTTTCATTTTCCCAAGCTTTTGTCAGGGCTTTCAGAATGCATCAGCACTGTAAGACAACACCCTGTCCTCATTTCTACACATTGTTTGTGTACCAGGCTCAGAACTGCCATTTCACATCACAGTACATTGATTTTTAATGTTCTTTTAATTTAGGCTAAAGATGCAGAAATCTTAGCTCAGTTAGCCTGCGTGCTGACCTGCATTTGAACTTCTTACCAGCTGCTCTTAGGTCTCTGACAACAATTCTTTTTTTAAAACCACAATTAGGAAAAAAAAAATAATTAAATAACATTATAGGCTGTTTTTAATTATTTTTAACATTATTTTTGTTCAGTCAATAACAAATATGTGCTTTCAAAATGATTTTAAGGGATGCAGGATTTAAACAGATGCAATAATCTCACTTACTTCTGTCTCATTCCCTCTTTAGATCTATTGCTGTTATCTGATTTACTAAGACATAGCAGCTGGTATGCCCTTTTTGAGCTAGCTTTGCAAGATTAAATTCTGCCACCTTGACCTAGCATAAATATTGAGAAGTGGCACAAGCCAGGTTCATCGTGGGATCTGGTGCATGAAATTAATGCTGGAAAGTAGGATAACACAGTGACAGTGACATGGATGTGTCGGTCTGGATACTTCTGGAGTTCTGGAAGAAGGGAAAAGTTCAGTAAAACAGCGTTACCCTACCGAGTATTGCAAGAGACAATAATGTGTTCCCACATAAGCTGTTTGGGTAGAGAGGAGTAGCAGGAGTAGGATATTATCATATTTAAAAGTGATTGATATGTTCTGAAAGAGGACACTTTCAAAGCTTCTGCAGTCCTTCTGCAGTCTGACGTTACAGTTTACACTTAGTTCAGTTAGCAAAAGAACAGAAATGCTCCTGAAAAAGTTGAAGCAGTGAAACTGGGAGCTGGTCCTGTGATATCAATATTTTTTGACTTCGCTGGATATTTTAAGCAGGCATAGACTGCAGAAATAACTCTCATTTTTTTAACAGAAAGTATGATTAAAAATGAGGGTATTTTTAGTATACTTTTATTATTCTTACAGAGCCAATTTTAGCTTAACCTTCTCTTTCTAAGGCATGATGAAAAGCCGCAAAAACTGTTGTATTCTTGGTTTCATTCCCAACGGCATACTGGCATACTACTTGCACAAGACTGCCTTGAGCAGTTTTCTGTAAACTAAATGATGATTATGCGTATATGAGCACTGGGCCAATAAAGCACAGAATTTGCTATTCTCATTTATAACTGCTGCGTGGCAGCATCTCTTCCTATTAAGGCAAAGAAGGTTTCTTTTTATACTAACACACTGAAGAAAATACAAATCAACTTGAAAACCTCTGTGTAGGAATATGCACAGAAACAGAGTTTAAATTAATCATATCTTCTTTGGTGGATGTAAGCAAAAAGGGATGATTTGGCTGTTTCGGTACTATAAATCTTAAGGTACTAATTTATTTCCAAATCAGAGTTTTCCTGTTTGATCAAACTAGACGCTGTAGCTCCTAATAAAATAATAATCTGGCCTGCAGTAAATGTCATTCTGAAGTACTGTTCAGAGTGAAGGCTTCTAAAGGGCAAAATGGACTCAATTTTAAAAAGGAAAATTTACAAAAAAAACCCACCTATAACAGATGCTTTAGCATATGGCTAGGTTTTAAGTGAGTGCATAGTTGAGCACAGAAAATAAATAAGGGCATGACAAGACCCCCCCTTCTTCTTTTGCCCCATAGATACACTAATCACATGGTCACCAGATGGCATATACAGAACTTTGAATGCAGTACAATATTTATAGCCACCAATTTGAGGCCTTAAAAGCTGAATATTAAAATGCTTATTTCATATGGCTGAAAGGAAGCACTTTAATGTTGTTTATTTTTGTTGTTATTACTATTCAGAGCACAGAAAAGAATTGGTTTGTGCAACCAAAGTGGGCAACTGGGCCTTGAAATTACCTCACTGATCTCTAGGCCTTGGTGAAGATAGCAAAGCCAGTTGTGAGGCCCTTAGCCTGGAAACCTCTACCGCCCTGAGCTGAAAAGCTGGGGCTTAATTTTATTGGAAAGCTGGGCAAGGGTGTACAGCTCCCAGCTGTGCTGTGGGGTCTGCACGGGCGAGTATTGCGAAGGCGGCTTTGCTCCCGACCCCGCTGTTGCCATCATCCCTGTGTCCCTCTTGGGTGGAAGGGACCGCGCCGCGCAGACACCCCTCCAGCGCCAGGGCGGCGGCTGGATCCTATGGCACCTTCCCCCAAAGTCTTGGTTTTCCCCCCAGTTATTACAGGAGCAGCAGCGGTGCTGTATGTCGAAGCAACACCTTGTATGCTCTTACTATCCGAGGCCACAAGAGGGAGAACAAGATAACGAAGCCACGATACGAATAATTGCGTGCCCCAAATCGTCGTTCGGCTTCATAAAGCCTGTCTGTTCTTCCAGTTTCCTGGGTTTAAGTAAATAACCATTAAGCTTTCAAAAGCTGAACATCAGAAATTTGCAATTGAAAGGTAAATGAAAATGACACTGGGGCAACGTTCACCTTTATGCTGTACCATACACTGACTGGCAAGGACTGGATATTTCTACAGGAATAATACTAAATGCCTCATAGAAAAAAAGATCTTTAAATACTTTAATACAGATGGAAATCCAATTTAAACAGAATATATTCCTGCCTTGAACACATTTATAGTAAAACAGTGTTTAGTTTTTTCTTTGATAGAGGCTACTGCAGATGCTTGCATAGACTTTGCTTTTTATAAGCCTTTATTAATTTAAAGAAAAATATTCAGCTTCATTTGTGGATGTTCTGCTATATCTCAGGAAACTGAGCAGATAACTCACACTCTGACTATTTTAAGGAAAGTAATTTGCGTTACAGCACAAAATTCTCAGATGCACTTGTATTAAAAAAATTATAATATCATCATGAATATATAGATTTAAGAACGCAAAGTGTAGGAAATACATACTGTTTCTATTAGACTCTATGTCAGCCCTGCTGGTATTAAAAAAGACTAGAATTATATAGGTGTATTATCATCTTTTAGCATGTTAATGAGTTTACACTGTCACCCAGAGACCTTTGGTGAACTTACTATTTAACAACAATGCTGAAGAAAGTATGTAAAGAAGATGGGTAAAACACATTATCCTGGGCTATAGAACACCCTTTCCATTTCTTCCTTTTGCTTTATTATTTGAATGCTATATTGTTAACATTGTTGTTTGAAGACCACCAAGGGACCGTGGCAATTCATAATGTTGCAACACTGAAAATAATGTGTTTGATTTATTTTTAATGTGAATACAGTAGTGATTTTGCTTGTCAGAAGCCATGGGGAACAAAGTTGGATATTATACATTAGCAGCCTCCATTTAATGTAATAGGGAATGTAATTAGATCATAAACAGAGACATGATTTAAAAATGCACTCTTTTATGATTAATGAAGTGATATTAAAATATTCTGCTGCTATAAACAGAATATGTGCATTTCCAGCAAAAGTGTAGAGCTTCTATTGAAAAAAACCCAAAAGACCAAAAAAAAAAGAGTATGAAGAAGAGAGACAGACAATACAAATTAGCAGAGGTATGTCTGCATTTTTTCACAGTAAATTTTATTCTGTTTCCAAATTGATTTTTTTTGTTTTGATTAGTTTATTCTCTCCACTTTCTTGTTCCGGCATAACACAAATAAGCAGAGAAAAAGAAGAAGAAAAAATATATAGATGGAATGGCTTAATGATTTCAAAGGTTGTGCCTAATCTTGTGCAAGTACTCACAAAAGACCAGTTAAACTACATATGTAGATCTTTGTAACAGGAAGTCCAATCAGTTTAGTATTTAGTTGGGAATGACAGCATGCTCCCAAACTATCCTTTTTTTCCCCTTGTCTTTTTTGTTTTGTTTTGTTTTCTCTTTGAAAATTTAATTTTAAGTTATACATTCCTTTTATGCATTCCTATAGAAGACAAAATATATATTTTCATCGTAAAACTGTAGGGCTTTTTCACTTCACACAGTGCCAATTCCATACTTTTCCTGTCATGTCTGCAGTGCAGATTGCTTAAAAGTAAGACAGTCAATCTCAAGAAAAGAAGATGAAAATAACCTTGCTTTAATACAACCAGAGCAGTAATTTCGCTTAAATTTACATGGACTTTGGGGTTTTCTTTCAAGCACTTTTTTACTATTTACTTTCTAGATAGAGACATCTTTTATAGATCTAGGAATTAAAGCTTTCAAACTCAAAACTTACATTCTATAATTAGCTATTAAGAAAAAAAGAGTCCTATTCCCTTCAGTTTTCCCATTTCTAATCTCTTCAGTTCATGGCGCAGCTATGCAGTTTTGCTATACCTTTTATTTCAGCTTTCTTATTTAGCACGTTAGCAAGTTTGATCATGGTTAGATTTACTCAAAAACTATACGGAGCAAGTGTACAGAAATGTGCTTTGTTTTGTTTTGTTTTGTTTTGTTTTACTGCAGAGGGTTAGAAAATATGCTGGAAACTCTAAACCGGTCCCAGGCTACAACAAACAGTAAGTGTCACCGCTTGCCGAACGACAGATGCTTCACTGTTGTGACAGAAATAGTTGTGTGGGCCACCTGGAAGAGTAGAGACTACCACTTACTTGCAAGCCATTGTCATAAAATGCTCCTTGACTTACCATCTGCTTTTATGAAATGTTCCCGAAATTAAATATCTTAATGGAAGCACGGAATAGTGTGGTATGGGGTGGTTAAGTGTGAAACTTTGTCTGTGAGTTCAGTGAAGGAATAAACCACAGCTGCTCTTGTCTGTGTGTGTGCTGTTACTGTTTTGAAAATCCGTGCTCTGCCTCTGCCTGTAATATATCCAATGTATTTATGGTGGATTTCAGCTTTTATAGTATCATGTCACATTTTTATGCACTATTCTTATTTTTTTCTTAAGAAAATAGTTTTTAGCTCTCAGAAATTGCAAATATATAGCCCAAATTGCTAGTATTTATATAAATTGAATACCACAATATTTACTATATAAATTTACAGGCAATGAGGCTATTTATTTGAATACAGCTGCATGTGTGTTTCCTAGATCAGGTTTACGTTACTGTAATGGATTTCATTATATAGAACTTTTTCTCATATCAGTTTATAGTGAGAGTTATTTACATGCAAGTTTTCTTCTGTAAGGAGCAGTTGTGTAGGAAAGGCTTAAGTTAATAATAATATTTCCAGAAAATTCTTAAATGAACAAGAAAAGAGTTGGCAGGGATATTTTTTTGCATATAGTATTACCAAAAGTTTTTAAATAATATAAAGGAAAGATTCAATTTTTTATTAAATCCTATAATTATTAGACTCCATGGATTTGCTCTAAGACCACCAGAAAATATGTTTGATTCATATTACAGATTATGGGATTTTCCTAAGAATACTCATGTGAAGAAAGATTTAGAAGACAGCATTGAACAGGTTTGGTAAGTGCTAAGGGTAACAAGAGAGATGTGAACATGCTAGTATTGGTAACTACAACCTGTGCAGGTGAGATCCTCTGTTTTTATATGTCATCTGAGCTTGTGACTTGTCTTCATAGCCATAGCTATCATTTGGAAAGTTTTTACTTTGCTTGCCATTACCAAAATCTTTCCATTCTACCTGTTTTTTGTTTTGTTTTGTTTTTTTTTGTGGGTTTTTTTTTTTTTTTTTTTGGGGGGGGGGGGCGTGTGGTTTTTTTCAGTTTGGGGTTTTTACACCTTAAATCTATGCAAATAGAAGATCCTGCTATTAGCATTAAAAAGCCCAAAGATTTGTATATGTATGCATGTGAGCTTTAGTGGAGAATTTCTACATGCAGTGGATGAAGCAGGATTTGCAGGGAGAAACAGCTGGTGATCAAAAAATTCATTTGCAAAAACCACTGGTTCGAAGCAGTTCCCAGTCAGATGTGCGTGAGCTGTCTGAAGGCTGGAAGGGCGGGCAGAGATGTTTTTGCTGAAGCTCAGCAGCAGACACAGCCTCATCAAAGAGGCATACACAGGAGTTGAAAAGTTCAGGGTAGGCCTTAAGCATTTCAGTATTTTAGGAGAGGAAAGATTGTTAGTTTATGTGTATCAAAGAGTCACTGTAAAAACCATGACTGTTATGTACTATATAATGACAGAGGATACTGGTTTTCCTTGCTGGGTTGTTGGTTTTTTTGCTTCTTAGCTTTTTTCATATGTTTAATTCT